>NW_009596198.1:78663-92228 GCF_000690535.1 Cariama cristata | reverse complement strand
TTTCACTTGCTCCTGCATAGCATTAAACAAAGCTGTCAGTCTTCAGAGCCAAGGATCTTCATGACCTACCACCTACCCACCATCTCTTATATAGTAGCTAGAAATGTCCACCCTCATATGCGCCATACTTTCAAAAAGGCATGATTTGCTTTTCATCTCCTGTTTTTCATGAGTGGAAAGAGTTTCTTGCAAACCTCTGTGAAATTGTATAAAGCATATTTTTATGTGTATATACACCCATCTATAAAGATATAAATATATTTAATATAATAGGAATAGCAGATGAATTATACAAATAGCTCATGAAATTTCTGTGGTGCCTGTTGAGGATGTTGAATTGGAAATACTGTGTAGTTCTGGCTCTCACTTCTCTGTAGATCCTTAGTCTGTCCATATCTCAGTTTGGTTTCTTATTTCATCCTGAGATGATAAGCACTGTAGTCAGAAGTTGATTTTCTTTTCTGTGTATATTTAGACACTGACTAATACAATTTAACCTGCTGCTTGAGCAGGTGTCCAGTCATTATGATCATAATAATGATAATGATAATGATAATAATAAACCTAAACAAGGCTCATTTTAGCAGACATCTGAGCTCAGCTTTTTGAAAATTAGTCATTCAAAATTCTAAATATCTAGCTTACAGTCTGTCCAGTTTTCCTTTGCCACATGTAAAACTGGGATAAAGTATTTATCTACTTCCCTGGAGAGTAAACATATTAAATAGTGCTTTTATATACCATAATGATAAGTTCTTATAACTAGGAATGCAAATGAGGTAGCCCCTTTCACATAAGGTATGCAGACTGGTCCTTTCTTCTTTACCATGAAGAGAGAAACCTGAACTGCTTCCAACTCTTCTTGCAGCTAGGGTGGAGAAGTAAAATTTACACCTTGCTTAGTGAAGTTAAAAGAACAAAAATCAACATAGAGCATTCCAGACAGAAAACTGCAGATTTTAGATATTTGCAAACAAGCCAAATGCAGTGCGTGTTGCATTTGGTTTTCCAGCTCTATTAACTTGTATTCCCCACAGAAATATCCTTTGACAGGAGTGCGTTTCTCCACTATGCAGCGATGATGGACTTTTCCTGACATGGCCAGGCTGCAGCCCGCCAGCATGCTCGAGGCTGGGGCAGACACAAAGCCCTGACAGCAGTTTGCTGTGGGAGATGCATGCACAGACACAGCTGCACTGAAAGTCTCAAGTCCACCTTTTCCCTTGACTGCCTTTTTCTCCAGAAAAGCTAAATTCCCCAATACTTTTGAAGCAAGCATGCAACCCAAAGGGGATAGAAACATGCTAGAAATTGGTCACATGAGCAGCCAAGAAAGCTAGAAGAGTGAACTTGGATAACTGGTGTTTAGCGGAGGTTGTTTTAAAATACAGGCTTAACTCTTTTTGAGTTCTTTTTACCCAAAGATTTCTCAATTTTTTTAGACCTAAATTGAACCTCCAAACACCTTTGTAAAGTAAATAAGCACTAGAGATGGAAATAATATAAGAAATTTTGCCTTGAAGAAAATTTTGATGTTTCAGTATTTGTTCTCATCTTGAAATGTGAGCTGAAACAAAAAAAAAAAAATCTCAAGGAACTGAAAGTTCCAAAAAATCACATTTTGTAAATGTGTGATTTCCTGCTACATTTGTTTGCCTACTTTCAGAAGAAAAGTCTTGTGCAGTCAGAAAATCAGTCTGCTCCTCCATCCACTTTTCCTTCTTCCTTCCCAAAGCAGTTTTGAATCCTTTGGCTAATACAGCCAAAGGTTTCAGAGACTTTAAGTTCCTATAGGTTTAATGTAGATTTACAGAAAGAGTTTAAACAAATGTCCCACTGTGAACACGAACTGCAGCATAGACTCAGCAGTCACCTGCTTCTTTGGCATCCCCTGATTAATCAGGCACTGGTCCTCACTGGTCAGGCAACATGTGCGTTTCAAAAGCCATGGCGTTTTACAACATAGACATTAAATTAATAATCACAGGTGGAAGGTGAGAGTGTGTATGTTTGAGGAAATGATGGAGTGAGGAGGGTGTTAAGAATTTTTTTAGGCAGTGGATTTAGGAAACAAATTTCTAGAAAATGGTGCTTTGCTTGTTCAGTGTCCCATAAGTAGTTTGTTTTCTATTGTCTTTCATGATCTGCAGAATTGAATTCATATTGAAAGGCAATAGCTTGGCATTACTGAATTAAAACATGAAATTTCTGTTTAACTGATCCAAAATGTTTCCTTTCAGTTCATTTGCATTTTAATTTGGGTTGCCTGTTGACTCTGTCTTCCATGCAAGATTAACATAGCAGAAACTCAACGTATTGCAGTGCCCCTCTGTGTGCAGTGCGGTGGAGGACAGTCTGTGGTCTGAGACCATTTAGCTCTGCATTTGAGCTGTAACCCATCCAACCTACCAGGCCCACAACATCGCAACTGGAACCAAATTAAGGGTATGCAATCACATAGTACGCAGTTTGAAGACTCATGGACTCAAAATTATGTATTTTGTCAGTCCAAGAGTCCAACACATTCCTTTTTAAGTCACATCCTTTCAAGTAACTGCAATGTCATGCTTCCTACCAATTTTCTAATTATGAAAAGCTGTATTTTTATAAAAAGAAAATAAAAATTCCAGCTCTAAACTTTCCACTAACCCTAACTGATGGACTGAATCTACTTGGTAGGTGAGTTAACTGAGACTGTAATCATATCCCGAATTCACTTTCATTGACATAAAGTGAAAGTGACTCCATTAGAATCAATTAAATTACATCAGCGTAAAGCACCTTTAAAAGTGTTGGAATTGGGCCCAAAAAGAGCTTACTTCCCGCTAACCTAGAAGCTGCTGATAGATCAAGATTACAATCAAGGAATCCATTCTCACAGGCTATTACTTTAACCGCTGATCCACAACAGAACTCTCCAGGTCTATTTCCTTTATTATAATTATGGAGTATATATATCTAAGCATCTACCTCCTGTGTAAAGAAGATAATTCCTTCTCAGTCACACTGTTTAAAGTCCTCTTCTATTTTCTTGTTGTAGAAACCTGTTTCACAGCTTTTTTTCTTAAATCAGCAACCGAAGGGCACAAATGTTCTTTCATATTATTTGGCAAGTAACATTTGGGAAAGCAGAAGCACAGTGACAAGGTTTTGCACGTGCCCAGGAAGTAAGAGGTGATATTACAAAGTAAAGTTTTGGAAAGCTAAAAATGAGCAGTGTAAAGCATGAGAAAGCAGCTGTAACTGTCAATTTAACATCAGTGACCATATTGTAGGGTTTACTGTCATGATAGATTAGTTCAGAGCTGATATTTAAAGATTTCAAAGGGGAAAATTCTTATTTGGAAAGAATAGTTGTTAATTGTTTATGTTTCCAAACTGGCAACTGAGGCTGTGACCATCCACAGTAGGATTTGAGGGCAAGAGGATTGTTGGCTTCTGGGGTGCCAGAAAGCATAGGGATCCACTCAGGGACAGCAGAGCAGGGTCTCACCAGCTAGGGCCCATCCCATCACCCCTAGCCAAGCTCAAACCAGCCTGGTGATGTCCAGGCAAGTCTCCAAAGCCCTGAAAATAAGCTGTTGATACCCAAACTGCCTATCAGGAATGGTGCTTGGACTGTACTTGACCATGGGCAATGGCTAGTTGTTGCCTGGGAAGATTGCTTGGGGACCATGGTGAGAACAGAGGGGATCGTTGCATACCAGCATTTAAACCTGGATGTGGTGGAACTGCTGTACACATGCAACCATGGGGTTTACTGCCAGTCAGGGATGGGCTTAGGATTGAGCTTGACCAGGGGGTCTTCAATTGCACGGATGATGATAGCTCACTCCCAGACTCAGGTCTGGGCCACTCCAATTCACCCTTTTCAGGGTAAGTCCTCTCAAGGAGGTGCTTACTGCGGGCAGATGGTCTTGAGGCAGCATCAGTGGTGTAAATATAGCCCTGGCTTTGGCTTTACCTGTGCACTCATCCTGTGTGCTGGTCTATCCCAGCAATTAGGGCACCCCTAAAAAAGGATGATCTCCACTCTGATCTCTTCTCCAAAAAGTTTTATTATCACCAACGACTGGTGTGAAATGCATAGCATGAGAGCATCTAATGCCCAGGGTGTATCCAGCCATGTGCTTATTTTTTTAAAAAATTCAAGTAATGCCAATTACAACTGAAAAGCAATATTGTCGTGCTTAATACTGCTTTAAATAAAGATTATTTATCAAACTAAAATGACTATGAAAATTTTTTTCTTAAAGAACTGATACTATAATTTGGCTAGCCAGGAACTCATCCAGAAATAAATCCTCAAATCTCATTTTTATGAGCGACTGAAAAACTTGAAGTGTACTAGGAATAAATTAACAGCTTCTGGCAGTCATTGTCAGCCCTGGATAAAGCAGAACCTGTGTTAAACATGTTTCAGACAGATGAGGAATTACATAAAGTATCTAGAACTGTAAAACAGAATTCTGCTTTATTAAAAACTAAATAGTGTGCTCGTATATGCAGTGTACTGCTGTGTATACTTGTGGATAAGCAGGTTGTTTGGCATCTATTGATGTGTTCTTTCTTTCCTGCTGTAGAAAATTACTCTAATTTCTTTAAAACTGCATGGGAAAGCATTAGGAGCAGATCTCCGAGTGCAGCATTTTCCTGTCTGAAGGTAGGGTCCAAAGTCTGCTGGTTGAAGCAGCTGCACCGTACTTCACAAGAGGCCCTTAAACTGGCTCCTGATAATCACTGGTAGATACTCTATCATGTAGCCCTCTTCATCCTTCTTGAAAAGGTAACAGTCATCCACAAGAAATCATTCGGAGTTTTGGGGAGCTTTAAAATACTGCATTCCACACTGAGTCTACTATTATTTCTTCTCATCTGACTTCAAGGTTTATAAGCAGTTAAAACAACCTTTGTCCTTTGCAAGCAACCTATTTTTACCAGTAATTCACTCTGCTACTCTGACCTTATTTGCTGATGGCATAATTTGTCTTGCAACCCTACATAAATACACTACATCAATAATATTTTCTCAAGGCTATTTTCCCCTAAACCACACAAGAGTAAATTGGTTATTTTTCTTTTCAGCAGATAAACAGAAAACATTATAACTTTCCTTGTAAGATTCTAATGTAAAGCATGCGTGCAGACAAGGTTTGTTTGGATTTTATTGCTATCTTGAAGATGAAGACAAGGTGGTAAACTAGAGCTAAATTTTGGTGGTTTTTTTTTTAATCTACAATTGAACATGACCTTTTCCATTCTCGTTCAGTTTGCACAGAGGAATAATTTCCAAAGTAGTGTGGGAAGGAATAATTAAAGTTAAATGTTAATTTTCAAAAATCAGACCCAGTTTGCCTTCTAGTTTCTGAATTACCCCTGGAATACAATTCAGGCTCAGCCTCCTAGGGAAAGGCATAGGAAACAAACCACTGGTGTGAAAAGTAAGAAGTAGAATAATATTTTGTGAAATCAGACTGGTCTTTGTAAATGGCCAAGGCTTAAGGTAGCAGTATTAGCTTTCAAAACTGCATTTGCTATCATTTTCTTTATTGTAGGCTGTGGACTCATAAAAAGGGGCCAGATTCTGCACCCCATTGGCAAGAGCAAAAGACATTTGAGTCTGTCCTTGTTAAAGGTACTGGTACTTGGTCTCTCTGTATAGTAAGGAGAATCAGGTGACAGTTTTCTGTGTAAAGTCACTGGCTTCGGTGTCTTGCTGGACTGTTGAGGTCTGTGCCAAAAACTGCCAATTGACTATACCACACAACAGTTTCCACATTAATATTCTTGTTTAAAAAGTCCTAGGTTTAGGCAGAGTTTCCTCCCAGTGTGAGCATAGGACATCAGGACCAGAGTTGCTCAAATTTTCTACCCTCCAAGCTGAAAGCATATGCGGACCTACCATGCTCTCAGTTTGACGTGTGCTTCCACATGTGCAGTATCTGTAAGATCAAGTCGAGCCTGGGATCTACTGCCTGCAGCTGAGAGACGTTGACCTCCGGGTAATCATGATATCTTAAGTTCAGCACACATAAGCTGTAAACTGGAGTCTTTAATAAAAGTTCAAAGGATTTTTTTGTTCACAATGACAGGCAATCTTCCAAATTAAATCTGGAAGTGCCAGCTAATTTTCTCTGCATCAATAAACACCATTCATAGATTTTGGTGGGCTTAAGGGAATACTCTGATTTTATGAAAAGTTCAAACCATAGGAGTGGCATGCACTAATTCCTACCTAAAGTATAATAGCCAGAGCTGAAATAAAGTGTATGGTGTCTTATGAAACAAACATCCAGTCCTGGATTTACAGTTTCTAAGGATGGAAACTTCACCACAAGAGTTAGAAAATTATTCCACTGATTAATCCTCTTCATTAATTTTTCTTTTTTCCTGGTGAATTTAAGTAATCTTGGCTTTCCAATATTGGTTTTGTTCTGCCTTAATATTCTAGATTGAAAAGACTTCTGTTGAATTTCTATGATCCACACGGATACTTAGAGACACTATAGAGTAACCCTGTAGTTTTCTCCTCGAAAATACAGAGTACATCCTGTCCCCAAGTTTTAGTCACTCCTTCTGCTCCCCTTTCAATTCTTTCCAGGTTTTTTAGCATTGTTCTTAACACACTGATACCAGAAATGGACAAATTATTCCGTGAATAGTTTCATTATTGTCAAATGTAGATGTATTATAATCTCACAGCTCCTACTCACTACTCCATATTTCTATCCATTATTCCTTTTGACTGCAGTGTCACCTGGGATCTCATTATTAGTTGATTATCCACCATGGCCCTAAGTACTTTTCAGTGTCAGTATTTTCCAGGTTAGCAAATCCATACCATTATTGTAGCTTATATTCTCTATTCCTATATACATGCCTCTTGGCCATACTGAAATAGATATTCTTTCAATGAAACCAAATGCTTTATATCATTTCTCATTAACCACTCTCCCTCCTCTCATGTCACTAACAGATTTTTCTCAGTGATAAATTAATTTTCCCAGTCATTCTTAAAATTTCCAAATAACACAGAGCAAGAAAGTCCTCTGATGAATCCAGGGGAAATAGAGGTACTCAGATACAAGTCCATATTCGTAATGATGTTTTCAGGCTTATAGTTTAAGCAGTTTTTAATATAATGTGCATTTGTAGGTCATGAGGCTTTTATTGTTTTCAGAGTTTTTGTCATTTGAATTAATGCAACAGGATTCCTCATGATACCAGGTCAAATATCTTGCAGAAGTCCAGTATATTATATTAATAATATTTTTCTATCGATCAAACTCATCAAAAACAACATCTAAGTATGATGACAAAATCCATTTTCTATAACATATGCCAATTAGTTGTTTGTTTGTGATTAGTTCAGTTCTGTATCTGTGTTTCAATTACTTTGCATAGGTTCACTGCAATGTAGTATTTTTTTCTGATTTGGATTTACATCTTTCTCTTTTATAAGGAAAGAGCTGTAATTAGAAGATCTGTTCCATTCCAAGTGATACTTTGCTTCTTTTTAACTTTATATAAAATTGCTATTATTTTTAAATAAATCTTACAATAAGTCTAAATATACTTAACTCAGGTATTCTACTGATCCTGTGAGACAAAGTATTTTCTTGTGCTTGTTTATTATTTTGTCTTGGAAAAAATACCTTAAAACCTAGTTGCATAAATTAACTCTGAAAAATTACTCCTAATATGAAAATGAAATCTTGAAAGAACTAAAAACCAAAACAAACCAAACTATAAATTCTGTAAGATTTTGATATGAGATATTTGTGTTTACAAAAACGTTTGTGCCTATGAAAACAGATTTTCTGCAAGAAAACAGTGATTAAAGTAAATTACTTTCAGAATCCTAGATACGTATTTCATCCATATTCATACCCCATTAGCTGAATTTAATTATTGCTAATTTTAAAGGAATCCCAAATAAAGAAAAAAATTCTTATTAGTGAGTTGATCACAATTTTAATAATTCTGATAATTCTATACAATTTCACCTAGAACATGTAGTCATGCTAGCATCTTGACGCTTTATGTCATTATGTCATTATGAATTCCCTGTCCAAACACTGAGATGCCCTATTCTCTCCAACAAGATCTATTGAGAAACCAGGAATTTCATTTGTTTCCTCAAGGAGCAGGGCCTCTTGATTAAACCTCACTGTTCTCCACACAAGAAATGCGTTCAGGATTTTTTTTCTAAACCAATCTTTCTCTTCAAAAACAGTACAGTGAGGGTGGAATTAATTTGACATAACTATATGCATCCCCTTTATAAATGTCTCCACCTGAGATTGTTGCCCTGACTTCCATTTATAGTCGATGGAGGTGCTTCTAGGGCACAATTCATCTGCCTGAGTTCAGATGCCTATTTCAGGAGAGAGGAATTGCGTTTTAACAGGGTTTGGTTTCCTCACTGATGGGAAAGGCAGTCTGGGGTTACTGGCTCAAACGCAGCTATAGCCACGGCACATATCTCACATTAGGTGAGGTGTTTTACACAATGGCTTATATCGAGACCTATGACTACAGTAGTGCTATTTTCCTGGATCTCCTTAGCTTGGGAATGTCTTTCTGGCATGTGGGAGAAGGAAGGGCAAGTTTACCTACTGGAAACCACTAAGAGTTTAATTAAAATGGGAAAAGAGGATTTCCTCTAAGGGTACCTAGATAATAAACATATTCTTGGAGGGGGGAGATCATAAGGGTGCTCATTATCCTTAAGAGCACTTTGTGTTGCCCAGCTGTTGAAAGGGAGATATAATGCAATTAAGAATCAACCTTAAGGTGGCAAAGAAGCCGATTTACATCAAGCTATCTCCCTTTTGTGAATATATTCCACAGAATATTAAAAGTTATTAATTGCGGTGTAGGGCTGTGGAAGATTTGTCATGGCAGGAGGATATTACAGGTGGATCAAGTGCCTAGAAGTTGAAAGTATGCAAATTCAAAGTAGAAACAAATGAAACATTTACCATGGAATTGAATTTATAATTTTAACAATGCTGTGCCCAAATTGGTTTTAAAGGTTATACTCCAGTATAATGAGAAGTGACTCAATGAAGATATTACTAGATTGATTTCTATGGCATGTTTATGCACATTATAGTGGGTGACCATGTAATGGTGTCTTTCTTATGCAAAGTCCTATTCTTATAGAAGTCATTGACAGAAAGTCCATGGTGCTCATTAGCAGCAGAATTGCCGTGTTAGCCTCTATTATGGTGTACCTGAATGTCTCATACTACCTGTTTTCTCAGCCTCTGTGAGTTTTTCCAGAGTGTGTTTAGTTTACAGATGGATTTATTTTATATTTTTGAGCTAATTTTGCACACTGATACCTGGAGAGGGTGTTAGAATGTGAATACATGGAAATTGTTAATACCACAGAAGTTCAGCTGAAGGGAAAAATAGGAACTACTGAGCAGTATATACTGCTTATTGCATTCAGTAAATTTATGGCATTATATGAAATGGAACAGACTGCATATAATCTGAGCAAATTAAAATTCATCATTTAATTTTCTGTCCATTTACTGAATGCACCAGTTGCTGAAGTGCAGACTTCTGGAATAACCTAAGACCTACTTTCATAATTAAAAAAAAAGTATAGATCTCTGTGATTTTTTGAACATCCATCATTTTAGATGAAGAGGGAATTAGAACACATTAGCATACAGCATAGCATGTGTTTGTTTCTGCCTGTCATGTTGATTGGTATTTGTCTTCAAGCCCACATGGAGATGGCTTTTCTTTTTGAGCAGTACACAAATGTTTTCTGTTATATTAAATATCATCAGGTGTCCAGGGCTGCAATGAATAGTCACTTTTATAACTGTCTGTGAGGAACAGGTTTTGGAAGAAAAGCAAAGGAATTTCTACTTTCTTTATGTAAGTTTTTTTAAAAAAATAAAAAGTTGTTGTCTTTTTTTCTTTTTCTTTTTTTTTTTTCTCCCCAGTATATATATTTGAAATTCTACCATAAGGGAAATGTCAGGATTTTCTGAATCAAGATAGAATAACAATAAGCTCCATCCGTTTCTAGTGAAGGCAGCTGGTTTATTTCGGTGTAGGCATGGAAAACGGATTCTCTATTAGCACAGTATTCATAATGCCATTTGAACAGACTTTCTCCAAGTGGTGCATTGCTTACGTGTGTTGCAATCTTTCCTACTGATGAAAAGAAAAACAGATTATTTTTTTTTTACCTTGATTTTCAAAGTAGTGGGAGGTGTGTTTGAAATGCAGTTTCAACTCCTTGTTTTCTTTGTTTATGGATTATTGTTCCGTTGTAATCCAGAAAGAATTAAACCAAGACTCCTACCCTGACTTGTGTAGCATTAGGAAAAAAAGAAATAATGAACTCAAAATAGCCAACTTGCTTTTCAATTGACTGTATTTTTAACAGATTAATTGTTTTTTTGTTCTGACATGGGAGAAGTCATGCAACAAAGCTGTTGCATTTACATTCTGGGAGGACTGACACAGAGTTCTCTGGTAGGTGACAATTGATGGGTAATATCAGCAAAGAGACTGAAAGGGGATTATAAAATAAATAAGACAGATAAACCAATGCAAAACCAGTTGCATAAAAGACAAGATTTTAAATGTGGCTCATTCCCACTCTTGTCACAGCATCACAGGTTCATTGGAGGGGCAGTTGGAAGGGATCTGTGGAAACCGTCTCCAAGATTGGAGAGGACCATGGCCAGCACTAGACCAGGGCAACCAGGGCTTTGCTTAGCCATCTTAGTTCAGTTCAGGTTCAGACACAGGCAAATATTCTGGGCTCCAGAGTGGCCACACTACCTTCTTTACTCTGGCCAATTAAACATCAATTTAAAAAAATAATAATAATTAAGAAGCCATTCTAAGTGATATTTACCAAACTGTGCAAAGAATCAACACACTTTTTTAAAGTAGGGAGAAAAAAAGAAAAAAGAAAAAAAAAGAAAAAAAAGAAAGAACTACTGTATTTCTAGGTAATAGAGAGAGTTGTAGTGGCTGTTTCATCTGATCTCCAATTCATCTGGTTTATTAATCTTTGCATTATGCTGGTGACTGAGAAGAATTTAGCTCTTATTCAGCACTCCATTAGTAATTATTATATTTTTTTCTGCATATTGGTTTATAAATTTTGTTGCTATGTAGACATTTTAAGTCAGTGCCATCTAACCAGCTATAAAATGATGAGGTGTACTGCACAGAATCTATTCCAATTTTCTGTTAATTACTGTGTAACAAGAAACTGAAAAATTACCTTTTTAAGTATTTAGAATGTTCTCTACAATAACCAACAGTATTTCCTTTCAGATCCCATTTATTAAAGTGTTTTCCCTAAAATCTAAGATATAAAGTTAAGCTCTTCTGCAATATCCCCTTGATTCAGTATAACTAATTATGGGAGATCTTGGAAGTGGTTGAAACTGTATTGCAGTGCTAAAGAGCATAATGCAAAACACAGAGTATTTCAGAGTTCATTTCAAGAGGAAGTCCTCGTAAAATCTTACTTATATGGAGAACTGCTTGTATCCCTTTGCCTTTTCCCCCAATCATAAATCTGAGGCTGTGCAAATTTGAAGCCAGTTTTACAATTTAAAAAATATTTTAACAAGGAATAGCAGTACTAAATGAATTTGCAATGAAGGTGGGTTTTGCATGAATGCAAAAATGTCATGTTATTAGCAATGAAAATGCCATTTTATTAGTGAGTGGTGGTCTGTGGGAATAATTTAATGATTTTCTTTTGATACTCCTTATATGCCTGGTGCAGAGCGGGTCTTGTGGATGTTTCACCAGCAGTTCCAGTTTTCTTGGTGCATGACTCAGGGAGAAATGCTAGCTGTGTGGTACAAGTCAACTGTGGAAAAATACAGTCTAAGAACATTTTAAGAACCCCAGCTGAGGCAAAAGTGCCTATCGTGGGGCCTGTGAAAGGCACTATGGTTATGTTTATTGACACAATTAACGCCTTGCTTCTAACACAATTCAGTGAGCCACAGATACAACTTGTACAAAAAAACCTGCTCCTTCAGTAATTTGCAAATCCCACAAGACTATCATTCTGTCAACCACGGCTGCTCTGTTAAACAACTTTCCAAGTAATCAGCTTCAGGAAACCTGAAAGATATATTATGATGCTATGTATTAATTTACCAGGTTCCTTAATAAGCTTTAAATAAACAAAGTTATCAAGCTAATTAACATTCAGGGGAAAATGATGTTCTTTGAATCTCTGAAGTTCTGAGACTGGTTAAAATTCTCTCAGACAAACTAAAATAAGCACATTCAAACAACAGTGAACATTGTACTAGGAGGTACAGCCTGGCAGTCTAGAATACAGAAAACCAGTGTTAACTGTTTGACCTAAGATTTCTGCAACAGTCTTTAAAAAAGTCCAAAGCGACTCAATTTTTCTAAAGTTGTTAGGAAATTGGAGCTACAGAAAGAGTCTTGGTGGGTATCTTTTAAGCAGCTCTGGTCTCGGAAATCAATGACCATCACCGTTTTAAACCAGCACATTAGTTTCTGAAAATTCCTTCAAGCTCAGAGATGCATAATCTGCTGTTCAGATACCCTGAAAACATAAGCCTCCGTTTGCTTTTCTAGATCCTTACAGGTGTGGGTGCACAGAATTGTAACTGAGATGTAGATATCTATGTCAGAAGATCTTGGGCTTCTGATTCTTGTTTGTTAGCCAAGTATAATAGCACTATTGTTTTCTTCTCCAATCTTAACAAGATATGTATTTCAAAGGTTTTTGAGGCCCTTAGGTATTAAAGAGATTGCATAAATACCTAGAATAGACAAAAAATGTGAGTGTAAACACTAAATTTGTTTATAAAGTACACTGTAATCTCTAAATACTCTACATAAACATTTGTTTGAGAAATACAAAATAATTTATTACACCTATATATTGCTTGTCACTTTGTATATTTGCATAAAAACTAAGGAGTTCAATATTTCCACTAAATTGAAAAAAAAAAAAGACAACTATAACAATTTTCTGCATTAATATATAAATATTCAAAATTAAAAATGTAGTTGTTTCTTGGTTTATGCAGTTAGCAGTTGTGCCCACTGAGAAAGGATGTACCACTGCAAGTGGGTAGTAGGCATGGGGTGAAAAATCAGCACAGGAGGAAGAGTGAAGGGAAGCGAGAGCTCCTTGAGAGAGGTACTTTCACTTAAGAGCTAACAGTTGTGGAATTACTTTCTTGTAATCTTTCTTGGATTTCTCATATGGGATATTTACTCTCTTAGTGTCATCTGTGAGCAGACAGCACTACCTCAATGCTCTCCATCCTGTGCTCTTGGGGATCTTCTGTGATCTCTGTACTCCTCTTAAAGCTCCTGTGAAAGGCAACTAAAAAGTAAGCCTGTTGGCACTAGACTTAACTTTGCTATAAGGTGAGTCATATCCCTACTGGAAAAATGATCAAGGTGCTGAAAACTGAAAGATGTTGAAGATCATTTCTCTGGAGAGAAGGGAGTCATCAATAACCTTCTCATTTATTTTCTGACTTAAACACTCTCTTGTCTCTAGACACCTG
>NW_009596198.1:74907-78646 GCF_000690535.1 Cariama cristata | reverse complement strand
TCCTGCTAGGCTCTTATTTATTTGTATTAATGATGACTTAGGATGTTTTGCTTGGTCAGGCTTTCAAAACAGTCTTCCAAAGAGAGCTTACCAAGTTTTATGCTGACCCTGCACTGACAAGCATCTCCCCTACTAATCCACCTTTGTGTGTGTGTTTTATGTCCCCCTAAGCAGTCTGTAAGGAGCAGTCATTCTCCATTCTCACAACTAACAGGATTTCCAGCTTTGCTTCAGAGGTGCCCTATTCAGTCTCTAGTTGTGACTTGATGATTGTTGCACTGGTTCATCTGGCCTTGCCTTGCCTTGCCTTCCCTTCTCTTCCCTTCCCTTTGCTTCCCTTCCTTTCCCTTCCTTTTTGGTATTGTATGCAAATGACATAGTAATAAAGGATGCTCACATACTGAAATCCCCAGAGAACGTATTTCAGAAAAAAGGGCTGCATTAACAGATATGCATCATAGATTAAATATAATTGATATTATAAAATAAAAAAAGGAAATTATTTATTTTTAATACTTCATAAATCATTAAACTGATTCTTGTGCTTGTGCCTTCCCAAAAGCGACTAGACCTCTTCTCATGTTATCTTGCTCCCTAGATCAAGCAATACTCAGTAAATAGGACTAGGATTGCTGTTTCTTTCTGCCTTCCTGATGTGAGAACTTTTTTTGTGCTGCTGCCTGAAGTCAACTAAATTTTGTTTCTTCCTGATTCTTAAAGGAAATCAAATCTGGTGGAACAACTTCTCAGATCACTTCTGTGAAATAACCCAGGGGAAACATTCCTTGAGGTGTCTGGATGACACTGTCCAAGGCGCTCAACATGCTGCACACTGCTGATGTGCCCTCAGATCTCGCACCTTGTCAAGCACCAGTGGTGCCCAGAGAGAAGAGAACAAGCCCATTATAATTTAGATGTGCTATTGACAAGACCCTCTGACTTTATTCAGCCTGCAAGTAGATGTAAAAGGAGGGTGAAAGAATGCAAATCACTTATATGTTTGCAAAAAGTTCAAGAACTTTTTTTCCATGAGACAATAATTCCCAAAAACTATGTGTAAAGGCCCAGATTCTTCTTTACCTTGAAATTTTTGTCCTTCAGAGCAATCTGTACTGCTTAAGAAACATCAGTAACTGCAAAACTTGTCATCTTCTATCTAACATTTGTCCCTTCTCCATTTAGCAGTAGAGATTCCTGGCCATAAAATGGACATCAGTCATGCAGCAATTAAAGGTTAGGTGTAAAAAAACCAATTGTAAAAAAAGAAAAAATCTGCTTTTACTGAGCCTGGACATCAAAGAGAGGGCCATAGCTCTGTTCAGGGAAATGCGCAGTGGAAGCTGGTTTCTGAGCAGGTTGCCATAAAGATCAAGTCCCATTACTTCTGGGCTGAGTCCATAGTTTAGACTGCTACTTTTGGGATTGTATCCCTCCAGAAAAACTGTATCACAGACTTTAAAAGCAGAGGCTTGTACACAGACTATTTGTAAAGCAGTAATAGTGGATCAATCTAGGACTTCATTTCAGCATTTCAAAAACATGTGCACTGGCAGTGTCTAAACGGCATAGCACAATGCAGAGCTGGTAATAGACCAGATGCTGCTACTTCTTACCCTTCAGCTATGCTTCTTTAAATCTTATTAGAACATAATAAGCTCAGCTAAAAATATGCTTTAATATGTCTGCATTAGTTAACAGCCTGGTAGGAATTCTAATTATTATTGAGTTTATCATGGAGTACTACAATATGCCCTTTCTTTAAATTTCTAGAGACCACTTAAGCTGCAGATTGTTAGCTGTATAAATATTTGTTGATATTTAAGATGCATAATTCATTTGTTTCCCCAAAAAAGCTGTGTAGCCTTTTTTGAAATACTGTTCAAATGCTGCTATTTTAGTAAAAGCTATGCCACTTCGCCAGTTAAGAATGTTGCAATTCCATTGGGTAGATGAAGAGTTGGGAATTTAGAGTTTGAAAAATAGCTCTGATAATACTGTTTAAAATTATTCTGAGATGTTCACTTAAGTATTGTGACATTATTTCTTTAAAAAAAAAAAAAACACAACAAACAACAACTTATTGTAAAATATAAGACCTGGGATTTATGATTTACCAAATAATGTAAAAATATCAGTCACAATGATTGCTCATCCAGGTATTTTTCCTCATAAGACATAGTGGTATTCCTGCTATTTTCACTTTTTCCTGTGCAGATGCCGTGGGAATTCAATGAGCTATTATCAATCAGGATTAGATCAGGAACAGAGAAATCATCCGAATTTGCATCTGGCTGACAAGGCAGGCATTCTTTTTGTCTCATGTAGTTCAACACATTCCATAGAAAAAATGTGGTCATTAGCTAGTATTGCCTTATAAAGAATATTTCAATTAAAAATCATAAACAGATTAACATAACTGCAAATCACTCTTAGTGTCTTTTTCCTCTAATGTTTGTAGAGTTTCCTTTTTTCTTTCAGTTTGGATTTATCATTCTGTACTCAGTTTAGAAAGATTAATTCAAAATACCATATATAAATTGATTTTAATTTCATTAAAGCCCTACCACCCCTTTGACTACTGCTACTACCTTATTCTCCTAACCTTTACATTAGCTGCTGAGTTGCAATCTTCAGTGTGATGAGAGTCACTGTGCCCATGCCACCATCAACTGGCTTTCTTGTGGGATCCTTTGTGGGTTACCTTTCTCTCTTGTACCTGGAAATGTGTAAGATAAAGCCTGTGGAGAGAAGAGAGAAAAAAAACAAACCAAAAAAAAACCCCATAACTCCTCAGGATTTCATCATTCATACAGCCCGTGTTACATTTCAATATACTGTTTCGCTATAAACATTGCTTGCCAGATATCCGAGTCTTTAATGTGAAATCATAGCAGTCTAGCTCTGACTTCTTAGCTTATTTGCTCTGTTATCATATGTTCATTTTCTGATCACTGACCCCAGTGGCCTTTTCCAGCTCAAAATTTATATTTTCATTTCTTCTACATTTTCTCTGTAAAAATATCAAATAGTGACCTTTTAAAAACATATATTTTAGCATATACGTCTTCTGCAAACAGAAACCTTTGACAAAAACAAAACAAAACAAAACAAAACAAAACAAAACAAAAATCCCCAAACTGAGCAGAATTCTTGTTAATTAGCCTTTGAACATGCTTGATTTCTAATTCTAGCTATTTTTCTTCTCCTGAGTTTTCTCCTCTTTTGATTGAAGTTTCGTTTTTCCCTTCATATTAGCAAAATTCTCTTTCTCCACTTCCATCCTATCAACTTTCTCCTGTTAGAAAGACCTGCTAGCCACTTAGACACACACACAAGTCTATGGGGCTGGATGGGATCCACCTAAGGGTATTGAGGGAGTTGGCGGAGGTGCTCACCAAGCCACTTCCCGTCATTTACCAGCAGTCCTGGCTAACCAGGGAGGTCCCAGTTGACTGGAGGTTAGCAAATGTGACGCCCATCTACAAGAAGAGCCAGAAGGAGGATCAGGGAACTACAGCCCTGTTAACCTGACCTCAGTGCCAGGGAAGGTTATGGAGCAGATCATCTGGAGTCCCATCATATGGCACGTACAGGACAACTAGGTGATCAGGCCCAGTCAGCATGGGTTTATGAAAGGCAGATCCTTTTTGACTAAACTGATCTCCTTCTATGACAAGGTGACCTGCTTGGTGGCTGAAGGAAAGGCTGTGGATGTTGTCTACCTAGAATTTTGTAAAGA
>NW_009596198.1:42997-74701 GCF_000690535.1 Cariama cristata | reverse complement strand
TTATGGTTAAGGGAGTTAAATCCAGTTGTTGGCCTGTCACAAGTGGTGTTCCCCAGGGCTCAGTATTGGGGCTAGTCCTGTTTAACATCTTTATCAATGATCTGGATGAGAGCATTGAGTGTACCCTCAGCCAGTTTGCAGATGACACCAAGTTGGGTGAGAGTGTTGATCTGCTGGAGGGTAGGAAGGCTCTACAGAGGGATCTGGACAGACTGGATCGATGGGCTGAGGCCAATTGTATGAGGTTCCACAAGGCCAAATGCTGGGTCCTGCACTTGGGTCACAACAACCCCATGCAACACTACAGGCTTGGGGAAGAGTGGCTGGAAAGCTGTCCAGTGGAGAAAGACCTGGGGGTGCTGGTCAACAGCCGGCTGAAGATGACCCACCAGTGTACTCAGGTGGCCAAGAACACCAACAGCATCCTGGCTTGTATCAGAAACAGTGTGGCCATCAGGGTCTGGAGCACAAGTCTGATGGGGAGCGGCTGAGGGAGCTGGGGGTGTTTAGCCTGGAGAAGAGGAGGCTGAGAGGAGACCTGGTCGCTCTCTACAACTGCCTGGAAGGAGGTTGTAGCCAGGCAGGGATCGGTCTCTTCTCCCAAATAACAAGCAGTACAACAAGAGTAAATGTCTTCAAGTTGCACCAGTGGAGATTTAGACTGGATATCAGGCAAAATTTGTTCCCCGAAAGGGTTGTCAATCATTGGAACAGGCTGCCTAGGGAAGTGGTGGAGTCACCATGGCTGGAGGTAATTAAGAGAGGTGTAGATGTGGTGCTTAAGGACATGGTTTAGAGGTGGATTTGGTCGTGTTAGTTTAACGGTTGGACTTGATGATCTCAAAGGTCTTTTCCAACCTAAACAGTTCTATGATTCTACTATGTGGACATGATCACCTAATTATAAAGGAAAATGGAAGTTTACAACTTGGGAATCAAGTCTTCCTTAGATAGTTCTCAATGAATAGAAAATCCAGATACATATTTATGGTAAAATTTTGCACTGAGTGCTTTGTTCCCTTTCCTTCTATGAGAGCCTAGACATAAAATCAACAGAGATGTTATGTTACACTTTCTTGCCTCTTGGCATTTTCCATGAAAAGCAATGTAAAGTTTGAGTCGATCTTGCATTAATACATTGCAAAAGTACGTGCTTGTCAAAGAAATATGAGATTGTACTAATATTCTCTGTTAAATTGCAACCTATGTAATATTGTGCTCTCATGCAAAACAGTTGTGTACTATTTTGCATCATCTGTAGAAAAAATGAATTTAAGAAACATAAATTAATATTTTACATAAGTACATGTACCTATAAATGTATAAAATTTGCAGTAACAGCCTCTAATCTTCCTTTAAAAAAGATCTACCGAACAATTTTAGCTTTATTTTTCTAACCCATGAGCCGTTTCAGAGGGGAGCAAGATAACAGGGCTTTATGCCTTCTGTTCTCAACAGATGTTTTTTTCTCTGATACAGCAGTGGGCTGAGTATGTTAATCCTACTTTCAAAACTCAGACTAGGCCTTTTCACATTGCATCATGCCACACTGGCACAGCTGCTCAGGTGGCTCTAGTCTCTGGATATCTGTATTGGATTCCTTAATTTGATGAGTCTCACATGTTGTGGTGCTCACAGAGGTGGTCCAATAGGAATACTGGACCTCTGGGTATTAACTCAGGAAAGGCAGTTGTAGTTACCAAGCTCATGGTCAAGCAAATGTGATTATTTTACTTGACAGTCTCTCAAAAACTCTTTCATACAAATCTATGAACTGCAGAGCTCAAACCACTAAGACAAATGCAATTTGATTCAATTGGTAGAGTTGTTGGGGTGTCAAAGTCCATGCAATATAGGCCACATAACAGCCATGTTACAGCTGGAGGTGTGACCACCCTTAAGAAGCTCACAAAGAGCGAATGTATTTTAGCTGGTGTTGATCAGAACTCAAAGTCTCTTCGAAAGCCAAACTAGTGCGTAAGACATTAAGACTTATAACCCGTCTTTTCTTCATGAGAGCGATTCCTAATAGGATTAATAAAAAGGTAAGGATTGTATTCTAGGAGAAATTAACATACTAGAGACAAGAACAGGATAGCCAAAGAATAACACTTCCTATCTAGCCTGGAAACAAGATCACCACTAAAGCACAAGCGGTCAAAGTCAGATTTATATTAACACATCTTCATACTAAGCAGAATGAACCCTCAGTTAGCAGAAACTATGCTGTGGTTTTGCACACTGTTTCTCAGCCAGGAATTATTTCCGCAGGAAAATGATGTTATTTTTCCTGTAGGTAACAGATGGACCTTGCAATTGAGATCTTTTTTTTTCCCTTACTGCCTGTTATCCCTAATGAAAGTCACTACTCTTAGAAACCCAACCTTAATACATTTTATTTATTATAGCATATTTACACATAGTACCTTTTGCTTAAGGTACAGCTGCTTTTAGGAAGGGAAATAATTTTTAATAAAGAAATGAAAGGACAACAGCATAGCATAGATTATGCCATTCTACATACCAGTGTTGTGCCATCTTAAATGTAGAGTAGACCACTAGTCTCACACTGAATATTGCAGAAGCAGAGATTTAGAAGAGATGAGCAACATGGAAAAACTCAAACAAAATAGTAGAATTTCTACCACAGAAAAAAATATCACTGTGCAGTAAAATCAAACAAAACAAATAGCCATTTGAATGTTTAACGGCATATCAGATTAATCAGATTAAACATCCAAGTGAAAACTTGTTCTAGACGTAAGTAGAGTTCTGTTATCAAGTGATTGGAGACAAGAAGAATTGAGCTGCATTTATTGCCAACAAGAATATCCAGAAGCGATAACCAAAGCTGCAAAAGAATTTATATGAAAACAAAATGACAGCATTTTTTTAGATTTTTTTAGCTCGAGAGGATCTCTGGAGACTATTTTGTCCAGTCTGCACCTCAAAGTAGGACCAACTTAAATCAGATTTCTTGGAGTCTTTTCCAGTTGGATTTTTAATGTATCAAGGATGGAGACTGCACAACCTCCTCATACCACCCTCTCCAATATTTTATTACCTTTCTTATGAATGTTTCTCCTAATATATAATCAGAATTTCCCATGTTGCAGCTCGTCCTTTGTCATTTGTTGTTCTGCTCTGTATTTCTAAGAAGTGTCTGGTTTCATCCACTTTATAGTCTCTGGTTAGTTACAAACAACAGTAAGTTCTCCCTTTAGCTTTCTGCTCTCCAGATTGCAGAAATCTGGTTCTCTCAGCCTCTCCTCGTATGCCATATGGGCCAACTCCCTTGCCATCTTGATTGCCCTTTGTTCGCCTAGAAACTGTAAATGTCTTTCTTGAATAGGAGAGCCCAAAACTGGACAAGGTTCTCCAGATCTGGTCCCATATGTGCTGAATAGAGCAGAACATTCACTTCGCTTGGCCTCCTATCTGCACGCTTATGAATACTGTATGGTATGTGATTGACCTTCTTCGAGACAAGGGCACACTGATGGCTCACATTCAACTTGTTGTCCACCAGCATTCCCAGGTCCTTTTCTGCAAAGTTGCTCTGTACACAACCAGATCTCATCCTATCTTGTTGTATGGGATTATTCCATCTCAGTTCCAGGACTGTGCATTTACTTTTTTGGTGAACATCACGAAGTTCCTTCAAATCCATATCTCCAGCCCTTTGAGTTCCCTCTCTATGGCAGCCCTGACCTCGAGCTTATTGAGTGCTTCCCCCTTCAATTTGGTTTCATCCAAAATCTTGCTGAGGTGCACTCTGTCCCACTGCCTAGATCATTAACATTGACTTTAGGCACAGTTGGCTTCAGGACTGATCCCTGAGGAAAGTCACTAGCAATCGGCATTTTGTTGGACTTCATGCTGCTGACCACAACTCTTTGACCCTGCAATAACCATTATTACGAGGTTTACATATTCTTCTGTTGCATCTGGTTCTGACCAGTTCTACAGAAGTCTGAACACAAGAGCATTAACCGCTGTTCCAGTATGATCTTCTAAGAAATTCTTCTTTGTATGTCATATGATTTAGTGATCTATTCAACAGACTTTAATCTCTGGAACTACATGTTTTCTAATCAATAGAACATGCAGAACTATTAAAAAAACTAGAGTAAAATGCTAGAATAAAAAACATTCAGGTTTCATTTGTTTTCTCAAGCTACAGTCAGTGTTTAGATTTAGTTTCTTCTTGCAGAATTCTGTGAAACTTATTTTCACCATGAAGTTTCAATTTGTAAGAGTCTTTTTTTTTTTCAAAATGCTACAACCAGTCTCTGTCACAATTGAATTAGTGTGATTTGCCGCTCTGCCTCTGCTTGCTACTGTACTGCTGTGCAGTTAGCTCTTGACAGATCAAAGATCAGGGTACGAGCATTGCAGATTAGATTTGGAAAGTGTTTACTTCAGGGAAATTTGTACAGTTAGTATAGCGTATTATATTCTAAGTAATGATTCATTCACTGTTCTTAATGACAAAAAATGAAACTAAGGGTGATATTTTGATATGCTACAATAAAAATACAAAGTTTTTAAAGAAAAATTCATGAGCTTTATTTTTTCATCTAAGAAATAGAAAGACTGGTTGGTCATTTTGTCATTCTCTCTAGTAATATAACAACAGGAAGTAGAATGTTGGCTTAAATATTCTAGTGTCATGATGGCATAGGTATTTCTTCCTACAGTATCTGCTGCAGAATCATAAGAGGTGGGATTTTGGGGGTTTGGGGTTTTTGGGGGGTTTTGGTTTTTTTATTCCAAGTAAGCAGATTGTTAATATTGGAAGTGAATTCAGATTTGTTCAGCACCTTTGGCATGAATTATTTTCCTGCCATAAAAGTTGCACTTCTGTTTCATTTAGTAATATTTGTTGTTGTTTTTTATTAGCATGCCTAGGATAGTGGGAGTAGAGAGTAAAAGAAGTTTTAGCTGGAGTGTCAAATAAGGGAAATTCTACACTGAGAACAGCTTTTCCAAGATACAGGCCAGATGGTAGCTTTGGGACTTAGAAGCTGAGAGAAGTAGCTGGAGCCGTGTCAAGAGAAATAGTCTAAAAAAAAAAAAGTACTAGAAAAAAGGAAGCAAGAGAGATTGTCAAGTCAAATCATCACAAGTAACTATTTGTGCTATCCTTCTCGTGTCCACATGAACAGATGTATTACTCACATAATAACCTAGCAAACAAATCTAAAGCAAGGATAAGGAACAAGTTGAACATACAGAATATTTGGATACCTCTATACAAATGCAATTCAATCCATTTAGCTGTGGGATGTTGTCAATCCATTACATCATAACATAACTTTTGAAATTTCCATCAAGTTTGAAGGAGAAATTGAAGCTATTACCTATCCAAATCTACGGGATAGGAACTACATGTGTATCAAAATGCCAAGACAGCATGATGCATTGAAAGGCAAGTTATTTTCTACCTGTGGACCTAGAAACCTCACACCCCAATACAACTGCGCCAGTTTGAAACCTACACTGTGCCACCCCCACTCTGGAGCCAAGGCAGGGTCTGGTGCAAATCCAGCTTCATATTTCAGAACCATCTTAAAATATATTGAAGGATAAGAAAGTGCTAAAATGAAAATACCTTCCAGATTATGGAACTTTTCCTTTTTTTCATATCTGACATCCTCGATGACATCCTCAATACCACCCATAGAAGTTAACCAGGATTGCCCAGAATTAAATTTCTTGCCCAGATGTACAACATTAACCATAGAGTTATAGGTTTATAATCTTCAGCAACAGCTTACAGCAGTCAAACCATGACTGCTGTAAGTTAGCTGTCATTGTGCTATACTATCAGGAAGGCGAAAGATATATTGATCCCCTCATTTCTTATGGAATGTGGCACCAAATACTGCTATAGATATATATAAAAGATTTTTACAGTCCAAGCCAAGATCGATCCAAATCAGGTGTATAACAAACACTTTTAGTAGCAGGCAATGAAAGCAAGGGGTAGCCTTGGTTGAACACTATTCAAAGCTGGAATATGCTGTTGCTGCCATGAATTGATCTCAAAACTAGTGACAACTATTTTTCATTCTTAAACCGTGTTCTTGCTGGAGGAGACATTCCAGAATAACAAGTTTTATGATAATTTATGGATTGAGAGAGAGATGAAGGAGTCCATAAGGTTTATTGAAGCTAACTGTAGCTCTTAGTTAATTGTTTAACACTGAGGTTCTGCCTAAGTTTGTAAGAGAAAAAAAACAGAAAAGGTTTATATATCTGACTTGGGTAGATAACAATTTGCAGAGTAAGAGTGTTGAATTCTTTTCATATATAGCTGTGTCAAATCTTTAGTACCTAGATGATATGTTTCCTATCTATAAAACTAGAAGGGGAGATTCCCTTATTAATGGAAGACTGAATATTACTAGCTGGAAGGGAGACACAGAATGCATTTTCTGAGCGGGCTTTTCAAAACTCTTTGAGAGAGTCTAACTGCTTCCATTCTCAAAAGACAAGAATTGGTGCATTTGGGAGCTTTTGCAAAACAACCCATGAGGCTTGGGATGTAGAAAGGGAAGAAGAATTTTATAACTGAATAATGTAAAACCATGCCTCTCTTTTCTGAAATGTACTGCGGGCTGAGAAATTCCCTGTATACACTGACAAGGTGTGTGAGGAAGTATTTCAGTGCATATTTCTGTTTTCACTTTATGTTATCCTGCGTTTCAAGAAAGAACTACCAGTTGTGAATATAGGTTTTATGATGCACTAGAGAGGTTATGAAAGTCTTTAGAGAACATACTGGCATATTTGCTACCTAATAACTTCAACAAGCAGTTAATGTATTTTAAGTAGATATAGTAAAAATTCTCAATCAATTTATTTTATAATGAAGTTTAAGAGGTGATTTCATCATGGTCTACAAGCACTTCAGTGAGGGAAGCCATCTGATGGTAATGGCTTTTTAATTTACTGGAAAGTCATAATGAGTTTCAGTGGGTAGAAGCTGATGCTAGATAAATCCAGACTAGAAACAAGGTACATATACTAAGTAAAGCTAATTATGTATTAGAAAAGCTTTCTTAGGTGTATGATGGATTTCTCAGCACCTGAGATCTAAAAGTTGAGACTGGTTATCCTTCAATTAAGTTTGTGATAGTTCAAATAGAAGCTGTAAATTTGATACAGGAATTAGTGAATAAAGTTCTTTGTCATGTGCTTGCCCAGAGATTAGACAGGTATTTTAATGGTCTGCTCTGACTTTAAAACTACAAAAACTAGGCAAATGTTGAATATATTTCTTTACATTATTCAGAAAATCCCCACATTTTGCCCATAATGAGATTGCAGCAACAATTTTGTGCAAGATCACCAGTATAAGTCAAGGTGTACCAGACAAAAGAGGTGACACGTTTCTACCCTCCTGATCTTGTGTTGTGGTTTAACCCCAGCCAGCAACTAAGCACCACCAAACCCCTCACTTACTATCCCCCCTCCACCTCAGTGATAAAGGGAGATAACAAATGGAGAGAGAGAAATAAAACCCAAGACAGACAAGTGATGGACAATACAATCACTCTCCACCTGCTGACCGATGCCCAGCCCAACCCTGATCAGGGATCAGCCCCTCCTGGCCAACTCCCCCAGTTTCTATACTGGGCATGACGTTTAATGGTATGGAATACCCCTTTGGCCAGTTGGGGTCAGCTGTCCTGGCTGTGCTCCCTCCCAGCTCCTTGTGCACCTCCTCGCTGGCAGAGCATGGGAAAGTGAACAGTCCTTGACTTAGGGTAAACACAACTTAGCAACAACTAAAACATCAGTGTGTTATCAACATTAGTCTCATACTAAATCCAAAACACAGCACTGTACCAGCTATTAGGACGAAAATTAACTCTAGCTCAACCAAAACCAGCACAGCTTGCTTTCCAAAACAGGTTTCAAGACAGTTATCTGGAACACTAGAATTAAGTCTGTTCTTGTAATGACTCTCCAGAGTGCAAGAGAGATATACGAGTCTTCACAATACAGAGGATGAACTCATGAAGTTAGTGTTGGAAATGCTGGATGAATACACAGTCTCAAGTTGAAGACTGAATGAATGGAATCAGAAATCAGAAGATTTCCTTGTTTTTTATTTACAGTGTCTGGGTGAAAGAGTAAAGGAGAAGGTAGATCTTTCTTCCTACAAGAATATCCATCAGAATCTACCCTAACCTTTCTGTATAAGAATACAGTACAACATTTTTTAGTTTAGCTCAATCGATACACAAACATTCTGTCCACTTAATTTACTTGCTCTTGATTTCTCCCAGAAAGGACAGAGAGTTTAGATACTCACACGCACGTAGAAACAAGCAATCTTCTTTAGATCTCTTTTGTAGATACAGGAACTGATGCATCTAACTCAGTTTTTATAGATGCTATATAAAATGTTCAAGGACTTAGCCTTTCTTAGCAATTGAATGTTAATTAAGGCTATTGATTCCACTTAATGATTCACAAAGATATTAAAAAAATGTCAGACCTGAACTGGGCTATGTAGAAATATGTAGAACTTTCAATATTTTTATTTCGTTGCTATTTAAGTATGCACCTGAAGAACATCTGATGCAATGTTAAAGATCAACGAATAACACTAATGTTTTCCAGCTATGAAAGTGGGTTGGATTAGAGCTGACAAGAGTGTTCTCTGTTGTTCGGTCACCATTTCACATAGCACATCCTCAGCTTTTCCATTTATGTTAAGAAGGGTTGAACTGGAGAACTTGGGCCCATCTAGCACAGTGCCCCTTCTCCAGCAGTGGCTGCAAGCAGTCTGCAGGAGAAAAGGATGAACTGAACATGCATAATTGATGCTTCCAGCTAACACTTTCCTATCTTCTAACGATCTTCAGCTGAGGGGATTTCCTGAATCTGTTTAGTTTAGTAACTATCTAGTAAATCACAAAAGATGCTTTTTGCAAACACTTCTTCAAGGAACATTTTTCTTATTTCTTAAGGGTATGTACAGAAGGGACAATCTTTTTTGTCTTATGTAGGTATGGATGTAAAACAGCATTTCTTAAAAATAAATATAATTGCGAGCATTCTAGATGGAGAATAACAGTATGCATAAGGGATAATAAGAAGACATGTTATAAGAACCCACATGTGTTCAAAAAGGTTGGACCAGCAAGGTCATGCTGAACAGGGAGAGGGAAAAATCTCCTCACTGTGAGTTACAGAAGTGAAGGTACCTACTGAGGAGTAAACATTAGGAGTCTTGATATATATTTCCTACTTATCAGTAGATATTTTTCTGGTCCATTACAAGAGCTCTCCAAAAAACTTCAAAAGATTGAGTCCTCTAACTGTCTCTTCATCAGAACCATTAGCAGATATGACATGAAAAATGGATTTCATTTATTTACCTAAATATTATTATTAAGCATTCAGTTGCATTGAACTCAACCTCCTTGCTTTTCTTAAATGCTGTGAGAAAGTTCAGCTTCAGTGGTACATTACTGCATGCTCAGTGTGGCAGCTGATATTGAGGAATGTAGTCCACGTACAAACGTACACCATGCCCACGCTGGAAGGGTTTGGACATAGCAGAGGTAGGATTTCTGTATCCCATTTTAAACATCTACTATCTGAGCTTGTTAACCAGGCTCCAGTTATAATCGAAGTAGAGAAACAGTGGATTCTAGGGTGAAAAACATGTCATCTTAAAGAAGAGGTCTAAAAGAGACAGACGTCTCATACTGTAACAGAGCTATTCACTCTTGTTGACTGGAAAGGGAGCCTAGGGTGACTAGCTCAGATGCAGATGTCTAACTTAGGTGTGATGAATCTCTCTCTAGGGTCTCTGCTGTCCCTCCTTGTTAATGGTAGAAATAAGCTTTCTTCAGATTGAAAACTTTTGGAAATAAGCCTTGTGAGAAGCTCAGTATGTTTATGACTTTAAATCATTATAAAACTTTTGCCATTGCGAGCATTTCTGAGTAGTGATTAAAGATCTTCTGAGCTGGAAACCATACTGCTGTAGAATTTTGCACTGTTGCCTTACCTAAGAAACCTGAGCTCTTTTTCATGAGATGGATATAATGTCATTTTGTAATAACACTCTTTTGTTCTTTTTCCATTTTCAATGCTTGGGATGTTAAAAAAATACAAAGATGTGCAGAGATGGATGTAAAATTGCCAAGATTTTCTCAAATCACAAAAAGTTTCAGTTCAGTTTCCACTGTGTTCATAGGCATCCTTCTCTTTCTACTAGTATTTTCAAATACTTAAAATTAAAATCTTTATCTTACTATCTCTTCCAAGTTAAAATTTGACCTCTTGGACTAATTTTGGTACAAACATAAACCACAGAACTTTAGTCTGTTTACAGGAAAATAATATATATAAAAAAAAAAAAAAAACCACAGAAAAAAAGTATATTATGAACTTAAGAAATGTTGGACTTTGGATTTCATTTTCTAAGTATGTAGCACATAAGATAAGAAGCTTGCTTTCCTTCTCTTTGCAGCATAAGTGACAGGTTTCTAACTATTGTAAACCAGAAACTAGCTGCCAGTAAATACATTTTATGAATGAATTGGTGTTAATTGACACTAGTGGTGCCAATTATTAATACATAACTGAATCATAACAGTGACCAGATACATCACCATATGCAGTTTTTCCATCCCTCTCTTTCCATAAAACCTATACGGCATTCACAAGAAGATCCAAGCTGCTGACAAGGAGCTCAAGAATTTCTGTTTAAAACACAGATGAATCCTGGAAATGAATACATGATTCTTCACATGATTCTTCACATTACTAGATAACAGGTTTTGAGCTGTCTTTTCAAAGATGGCTTCATAAGCATTTTACCATGCTATATGAAACTCCAAGGAGAAAACTTATTTTTCATATAAAGAAACAGCAACAGTATCTTGAAGGCATTTCATAGAGTACAGGTGTGTTGTTCTTCACCCTCCCAAGGATCAGACTTCTTTGGATCTCCATGTGGATGTGTGAATGCTGGCAAGTACTTATTTTTTAGAGTCGTCCAGTCCCCTTTTTTCTATAGCTTTTTTTAATACCTTGTGTTGCATGTAGTGTTAGCTCAAGGAGCATCAACCTTAACCTGACCTTTGATCAGATATAGAGATCTCTAAATGTGGGCCACCTAGACAAGTAGGTGGAGCATGGTTTGATGTTTCAATGTAGTGATGTTGAAAAAAGTGATGCAAGGATGATTCAAATGCTGAGTGATGCTTAATACAGCAGCCCTGCTGTTAAAGTGTTATTTTGCAATATAATTGTAATAACTTGAAAGGAATGGATGCTACTGTGAAAGAGCACTGAGAATGCCAGCAAGAGACCAATTTTATGCAGTCTATACGTTTGAGGTAGGTGTTTGTTTGCAAGAGAATTGACTGAGGATGTCAATTATTCATAAAATGATACTCTTTGGGGGACAGTCAGAAAAGTTAACAAAAGTTAGTCTCCTAATCTGAATCACCCTCTGGAGGATCCCTTCTCTGAACTGACTGTAATGGAAGCTTGTGGAAATTAGTTGTCCAAGTCTTAAGTTAGCCTTTGTGAATATCCCTCTTTGAGATATATCAAAATAATATGTATAAATACCTATTGTTAAAGTCTTTAAACAGTGGCTGTTCCTTCATATCACATTTAATGTAATACACAGGCAAAAAGGATGTAAATATAAATTCATTTTGAAGTACATAGATTTCTAATATTTCCTTTGTCAGTCAAAAAATCTGAAGAGGAATCAAAGTGCGGGTGACTTGGGTCCCTAGAGTAATTTGAATGACAATAGATAGTTTTGTAGAATAAGGGAATTCAAGGCCAGATTTTCATTTCATTACATCTACTTTAAAGCTCTAACATCTTTCATGATGTGCTCCTAGTCTATCTTCCTTTCTTCCCTCTTCTTTGCAGGTGATTTAATAACAAAATAGAAGAAATTAGGTGCCTAAGTGAGAAGGTGCAGGACAATTTTATGTATATATATACACACACACATTGATTTGCCAGGTAATTATTTCAACAGCCTTTGAGTTTCATTAGAGAATCTGATACAAGCCAGAATGTCACTTATTTTTATGTAAAGGCTACAAGAAGGAAAATGAGAACTGACATCTTCAAGCAGGCCTGATTTATCCAGTATCAGCTGTATCTCCAATGTTGCTCAAAGCTACATTAGCTCGCCTTTTCTCATAGAAGAGATCTTTCCAGCTTACTGAGGGGCAGTGACCACACACTTTGCCTTACTGTCTTCTGTAGAAGAGATCTTTCCAGCTTACTGAGGGGCTGTGACCACACACTTTGCCTTGCTGTCTTCTGCTTACAATATTTTTCTGATTTCCAGTTGTACTTCTCTAATTAGTCACTGTGAATATTTAAAAGTGTTATACATTGCAACAGCACCTGCAAATCCTGAGTTATCTTCATGCCTGAGATCGTTGACTTCATCCTAGACAAAAACTATAGAGGTCTGATATGTCTTTAAAACTCATAATAAATTGCAGTGCAGGTGTCAAAGACAGGACAGGTGGCAAATCCAGCATGCTGCTCCGAATTAAGACTCTCTGGGAAAGTCTTTCACCAAGTTTTAAACTCAACATAACCAGGAGTTTTACCATACATCGATGCAATAGATTTCAGTTCAGCATCGTCCTATCTCTTTGAAATGCAGCACCTTCAACATCCTACTCAGTTTCTTCCAGCAAGTTGTTTGGATTTTTGTTTTTTTTCTTGGTTCAGGGAGGAGAAATACGATCTGTGCATCATCATGAAAGCAGACCATTTGATAAATGCTTAAAATCTGTAAAAAAAGGGTGTTTTTTAGCAACCATCATCATTGACTCCTTATGGGAAAGTAAATATGTTGCTTCTTTTTGTCTTTTCAGCTCAGCTTTCTTTTTAAATGAAGACTTTACAAAGTGTTGAAATCATGTCTTTTGCTTTAAGGTACACCTTTGATGTAGATGTGAATGTTTGCTGTAGTTGTCTAAGGATGTCCCAACTGTGTGAGATGCTTTGGCCCTCAGCTGCCTTCCCAAAAGGATGTTTTTCTATAGGTCCCATGTTGAATTTGCCACATTTGTAGGTTTACTAGATACTCTAAAATCTCTTAGTTGGTTCTAGGTGTTTTTATTAAAGCAAACTTGAGTTAAGCTCTCCAAGTGTGATTTAGTTTCATGTCTAGATACCTATATATCAGATGGTTGTGCCTGCTTCAGAGTATCTACTTGTGAGCTATATGTCTAAGCTCCCAACACAGAGGAAATCAAAGGTTTGGTTCAATTGCGTAAATCCACTTTTCTTGTACCATTTGACTCACCTATTACCAGAAGGCCTACAGCTTTCTGGAACAACATCTGGAAGCCAAGTGGAATATGCTTCCACATCTCACATCTACCTACGGCTGGGCATCTGGATCCTGCCTCTAATCAATTCAATCATGTGGTTCTAAACAAGTATTCAGTTCTCCCTAAAACAGACATTTAGGGCACGATATAGAGGCCTGAAGAAGGGAGTGTACTGCCATTCATGAGGTACTGCAGGTACGTGCAGGCTATTTACATGATGTTGGGAGATATAATGTAATATTTCTGAGAGACATGCTCTTTAAGAAGAGCAGCTGAAGGCCAGGTGGGTTACTCTATTATGTTTTTGATAGCAGAGGAGCAGTATGCTAAGGCAACTGTGTCAAGTCTTTACTGACCAGTCAACTGAACTGCCTTTTACACCTTCTGATGACACATGTTCTTGACTTTTTAATTAAAGAAAAATCTCCGTAGAATTTACATCACCTAACTCTAAACTTCCAGTCAAAATCACATTTCCAAGCAGCCCCTTATCATGGAAAATGTTTCTTTTAGCAATGATATAATGATGCAGACTTATCTCTCTACCTTCCCAACCCTGCTCTACCTTCTATTCTTGTCCACATGGCAAAAAAAAACATCTTCAGTAGAGCACTGCCTGTAAGTCCTGAGAATTCAGTGCGAAATAATCAATAAACCTGTTCCATACAACAAATCTTAAGGTTTCTTGTAGTTATGTCACTGTAAATATTGAAATTCATGGCAGAAAATATGATTTTATTGCTTAGTTACAACTCAAAACTCACTTTCACCCCTTCTTGGACTCCAATTGGCTAAGTTAGTTTTTACTTTAAGCTGTTGGTGCAAATCTCCACTTTCTCTGAAGGTCAGAAGTTCTATTTTAGGATGGTGGTTATGTATTCTTTTGTGAATGATTGTCATAGATAATGGAAAATGGCAGCTGGTTTTGTTCTCAGTGGGATGTATCTGTAAGTAATTATTAAGGAAGACTAGAACTTGGTATGGCTGATTGTCTCTTCTTTTAAACCTATAAATAAAAACTGAGAGCAATTAGGGCTAAAGGGCAATCTGGATGTAATTCGTGTGCAATGCCTAACACAGCAGGACTCTAATTCAAATGGTGTTATACGCAATGATATGATATTTCCACAGTTCTGTAACTCCCAGATTTGAGCAAGCCTGAAAAAGCTCAAATGCTATAAAAAGTTATTTCCAACCAAAGTGGATATCTGGGAATGCTTGCATCGTATGAATCTATTCTTTTGTGATATGTGGCAGAGGTTCCCACGTATAAGGCCTTCCCAAAGCTCTGGCAAACATGTTTTTGACACATCTTTGTCTCAAGTAAAAACTCATCTACTTTAAGACTGACCCAACTATAAAATACAGTCACCAATGCAAGGTCTATGGACAAAAATAATGTATTCAGAAGTTAATTCTCTTCAATAAAGTTGTTAGACTGGCAAGAAAAGTAGAATATAAAGAGGTAGGAACCCTCCAGCAACAGTGAAAACGCTAAGAGGAGTTATTTATCGTAAGTAAAATACATTCAAAATGACATGTCAAAGCACAATAGCCGCTAGTTGTGTAGGGACTGGGTTACCCAATTATACAACTCAGATTGAAAACAAATGGTATCTTATGATGTGTTAGATACTATGGTATGTTAAATACTTAATTCTGAACTGAAAAATACCTGACTTTTGAAGTTTGAATTGCAACTGTATCAATTAGATGCAGCATACAGTATTTACATTTTTAGTAGTACGACTAGGGAAAAAAATCCAACTGCAATAGAAAAGATTGTCTGTATGAAAATGTAAACCAGTTGATAGGAAACTTGTATACATTAGTGGCCTGAAGTTTGTTATCAATTTAAAAGGCAGTATGAAAAAAACCCACAAAACCTTACAGGCATACTTGTGTGTTTAACTGCTCTGCAACGGCAGAGATCACTCTCTTTTTTCACTCAGCATTCAGATGACTTAGTACTCTTCATAGGTTTTTTAGGTCATATTTAAACAAGCAAAGCAAACCATAACATTTGGAAGTTGGTAGACAAGGATCTGTTATTTTGGTCCAGTAATGAAAATATGCATTTAGATCTTTGTTCAAACTCTCGCTTTCTCACCAGAAAGACAAAAGGCTTTCAATAAGTAATTTTTGATTACTAAACTTAATGCTTGTTGTGATTAATTTCTGGAAACACAAAGGCAACTCAGTTAGCTCAGCTGCCTCAACAAAGCTTCTTGTGTTCTAATGTGCAGGATGAGGTATATCCCTAATGTCCCATTTTATTCCATAATGCCTGTCACAGATTGCCTGATAAAAGCACATCCTAACAAGGCCTTAGTGTATCTTATGCCTTTGGGTTTGTGCTTGATGCACACCTTACCCTACAGTCTCAGGATGAACAGAGGAATGAGCTATCTTCATTCATTTAAAACATGTCTTATTTTGTGGGGGTTTTATCTTCTTTTCTTCTCTTCCATCTGAAGCTGACTGTCATTACTCCTTGCCTTATGAAGTCCTTTTTGGCTTAAGCACAGACAACAGTTCAAGCTGCACCATTGCAGTGAGTCTGCTCCACCATTGATGGTTGTAACTCTTTTCCTCCTTTCTTTTTTATCTTCCGCATTCCCATCTGTGTATGTGCTTCATCAAGCTCTTGTGGCCAAAGCGAGGCACACCTATTTTATGCAAGGATTATGTGGTTTTTTGCACTTTCCAGCCGGCGTAGGAGGGAACTTTTTTTTTTTCATCTGAAAGAAATTCCTCAATTTTCTTAGTACGCATTTTTTATTCTATATAATCTTTCTTTTTTTCTTAGGTGAGGGAATAAGAGTCATATCTAAGGTGTAATCAAGGCAATATCTCAGAAAGGCAGAATTGAACTCCTTACTCAGTTCAGGAAGTTGGATCAATATGTGTTTTGAAACATTACATTCATCTAGTCATTCATTTGAATTCAATCATGGGCAAGGCCTGAATCCTGCTCCACTCCTTGGTTCAAAGGTCCTGAGCTAGTTTTCTTGAATGTGACTTCAAATACTAGTTCCCTCTGCTTTTTCTTGGTGCCTCCAAGCAGATTCTCTCATTTTGGTAAGATAATCCTATGGAGGATTTATTCGGATTGGGTGTCATTTTAATGTTTGAGCCTTTTACTCCTGTTGTACAAGAAATTTTGCCCCTCTTCAGTTACCCACCCAAATCTTGTGCCCTAGTATCACCAGGTGTGCAGTCCATAATGCTGTGTTACAGTCTAGGGTTACTGTCCATTAATGACAACACCATGGAGAAGCTGGAGCCATCACCATAAAAACAAAAACAAAAACAAACCAAAAAACGGAGCAAACAAACACTAACAAACAAACCAACCTAAAAATAACTATCATTGGGACTCACTTTGATGAGCAGCACAGATGTCATGTTAGACTTCTATGTAAATGTTGAAAGCTAGATTGTCAGTCTACCTGGCACAGGGTGTTCAGAGATGGACAACCACAAGGTATGGTTATCCTGATCCTGTTGTGGAAAGAAAGTTGTTGTGTAACAGATGCTTTTGCTCTGCAGTTGTTTCTGACTTCCCGCAAGCTATTGTACCAATTTCTTCCTAGCAACTATACAAGATGTTCTGCTTACCTTTATCAGACCTAAGAACTCTGGTAGCTTTAGATCTTCTAGTGCCTGGTGATGACTGGATATTTTCAGCAATGTATATGGGAAAAACATATGTGTAAGGCCTCCATACCATGCAACCATAATTAGTGCAGGGAATGAAAGCTCTTCCCTTCACTGGAAATCTGGTGTTCATAGTGTTTGCAGTATCAAGGAATCAAAATACTATCTGCAAGTTTTTTGGATTCTATGTATCCTTGACTAGATTTTTGCTTTCTTCGGCTCTGCAAGCAGTACTCCGATAGCTGCAATGCCTCTCCAATTTTGTTCCGGAAAGGGATGAAGGAAAAAAAATACATATACTTCTCTTCCTAACTACTGACTGGCTGGTGCTGCTGCTTAGATCTGCCAATGGTGATGATCTGAGGCAGGACTGGTATGCTGTCTCTAATTTATTTTGACCATCTGCTTTTCCTGCTTCTAATTGGGGCCTGTTAAGAGGGAGAATATTCTTGAAGAGCATTTAGGATGAGGATGCTCCTGGACTCACTAAAAGCAGATTGAAATGTAATATTTATTCTTCGTTGGGCAGATCAGGCTGTATCTCAGCAACCAGCTCGTATTTGGCAAGATTATTCCTTTTACATAAAGTGGTTACACGTGCTAAGGTTGTTATTGGTACGAAGGATGCACTAGTAAAAGTGAGAGAAGATCCTTTTTAGCAGGTTCTGCACACTTGTAAAATATTTATGTTGTACCCTGCATATACTGCAGTTTCTTTGTAAACATTGAACTTTGTGTCCTACTAATGCTTAAGATATGAAAAGTATATTCAAATAGGGATTTTGAATAGCAGTTTGTGCACTCTGATCCTTCACTCTGAAACAGCAGCTTTAAGATTGGTCCATTTACGTCTCATCATCTCAGTGAAGACCTTGAGAAAAGTGTCTGAAGTCTAATCCGCAGTACTTTTCTGATCCTAAAGCCATGTTTTTGTTCAGGGAGAATTAATTGTATTAAAGCCAGAACTCTCACATGAGAGCTGAACTTCACGACCATGCAGGAATCTACCTTTTTTTTTTCCACTGCCACGACACAGATTGCAGGAATGGGAGACAGCTAAACATTGTTGAAATAAAACTGGACAATTTCATTTGTATTTGTTTGTTCTTGTTTCCCCTACACTTTCTGAGTGAGATTCATGTTGTCTAAGTTAATTAGCTGGCAGTGCAGTCTGAACTGACCATCTAAACAATCTCTGTGAAGAGAGGAGCATCCCCACAGGTGACTCAGAGGTGCTTCTTTTTCTCTACCAGCTTCAGAGGAGAGTCTAATAAGTAGCTTAAACTAAGATCTAAGGAGGTAAAGCAGAGCAACACAGATTATACTATTTTTTAAAAAAATTATTTTGAGTTTTCTAGTGAGATTGCCATTGGATTTTCAAGCAGCACCAGAAAAATCTCTGTAGTCAAGTAGGTGGACACAACGTGTTTTTTGTCCATTTCAAGGCCAGGTTGGATGGGACTTTGAGCAACCTGGTCTGGTGGAAGGTGTCCCTGCCCATGGCAGGGGGGGTTGGAATTAAGTGGTCTGTAAGATCCCTTCCAACCAATCCATACTATGATTCTATGATTCTATTATATCATGAATAAGTTTTTTAAAACTATAGATTAATCAACCTTTTTTAATAAGGCAAAACCTACCCACCAGTCAGTAATTTGCTGTGTTATTTTCAAATGTCATTTCCCTCAACAGTTTTCTTAGTTAAAATGCCTTGTAATAATAGCTACACTCTCCTAGTAGATGTGATACAAAATTTTGGTAACAAACAATATTTCTTACTAATACTGTACTTGTATTTCTTATTCACAATATTCCTCAAAGAATTATGGTTTGTTTTGTCTTTATCATTTTATAGGACCCTGGGAATAGTATATGGATTCTGTTGGAAATAGAGTATCATACAAGTACTGGATGAAATATCTAGCTAGCAAACAGCCTTGCTGGTAAGCCGTTTGTGTGTTTTTTCTTCTCTTTTGTAACATTTCATGTCGAGTTATGTAAAGGAAGACTGATATTATGTTCAATTAGATGTTTACTTAAAACAAAGGATATTTTAAATATTTACAGTACCCTTTCCCTTTACCAAATAACTTCAGCATTACTAGATTATGTTTCCACTCTCCCTTGAGAGAAACATTTTCAGTTTCCATTTTGTGCCATTGTGTATCATGAGGTTTTGTAGGCTGTTTTATCTACAGGCGCGCTCTCATAAGATATGTGCAAAGTTCAGCTTCATAGCCTTGTGTAAGAGTCAGAAAACTTCTCGTTATTTTTTTCCACCTTTTTCTGTGTTTTATTTTCAGAATGTTCTGGTTGTATTCACTAAATGTCTTGTGATTTTGGTTTGTTGTTGATGCTAAAGAGTGTTTGTGGGGCTATAAACATCAGTGTAGTTTTATTCATAGCTGATTGATGTAGGTTAAATATTAAAAGTATTTAAATAGAGAGTATCAAGAAAATCACACATCATTTAAAGGATCAGTTATAAGGTCACTAGCCAGAAACACCTGAGCTCTAATCCTGTTACTACCTCTGGTTTATCGTATGACCTTGAGTGAGTCATTTCTGAAGAGCAGGAACTCTCTGTGTTTCTGTGAGGGGATACAGTAAAGTATGAATTAAATTACTCTTCTTTACATAATTGGAGAGCTCATTAGAGGTAGCTGTTAGGAATGACTAAAACCCATTAAACCTGATAAGACTTATTTCTTCCAAAAAACTTAACAAAAATGAAATAACATAAAATATAAGTTTAGTCTTTAATAGAGTTGTTTTAACTCTTGCATTTCCAATACTGTCCTCACAGCTGATTGCTACTTCCATCAATTGAGACTAAAATCTGCACTTGAAATGTTGATATGGACTTTGTATCTGACGATAAGGCAAAGATTTATGGATTTAAAGTAAGGGGGTGAAATCACCAGATTTGACTTGCCAGATTGCCGCATAAGGAGTTACATGTTCTAGACACTGATGAAACACATTTTATTTGAAGTTAGCCACGGTGGCTGAAATAATTGCCACTTATGTCACTAGTTGAAAACAAATGGGTCTTTCTTTTTAAGTCTTTATGAGGAAGAGAAAAAATATCTGGAAAATATATTTGTGCTATATTTTCACATATTAGCTGTATATGTACCAGGAAGAAGCAATCAGAATTCTTTACTTGGCAGAAGGGCTTTTATTTCCATGGATAGTGTTCAAAACTCTAATGGACAAGTCCCAGAGCAACCTCATCCAGTTAGACTTGCTTTTGAGTAAGGGTTGGACTAGACATTCAGAGGTCCCTTCCAACTTAACTTATTGTAAAGGCCTGTGAGTCTGTGTAGTTAGGTGGTATGTATGATGATCAGAGAAAACTCTTATATGATGTACATACACCAAGGTACTTTACTTAATCTACAAGAGAAATTACATGATTTAATATCCAATGGATGAGACCAACTGAACTCTAAAGGCACTGAGGAAGATGGGGAGACAGAAAAAAAAGAAGAGGGATTTCTTTATAAGGTTAGGATCCAACTGTGGGAGATAATTAGGTACCTAATACCATAGGTGTGCATATAATTTGTCCTGTGGTTTTCAGACTTTCTTTTAAATGCTTTTGTTTTAGAGTATGACTTGCTCTCAGAAGTCTGTGTGATCACTGACTGCTTTGATCACTTGAGGGCACAGAATTTTACATGCTGGGCCAAACATAAGCTCACTTGGGGAATCATGACTGATTTTACAGAGGGAGCTCTGTGTCCAGTCTCCCTAGCAGGGGGTTATAAAACACCACAGGTGAATATGATTGAAGAATACTGTGTTTCTGTAAAAAGGACAAATGTCATTTTATAGTATGGATAAAAGTACAGCCTGAAAAATGTGAAATAATCCTTCTGCTCTGCTCTGCTTAGTGCTGGTACAACCTCAGGGAATGTCCATCCTGGGACATTTCAAGAAAGTTATGGACCAGCTGGACATAGACCTCAGAGGAGAAACAAGGATGAGCTATGAGAAGCTCATGAGTGAGACCTAAAAGAAATGTGGAAGTGCTTGACATGGTTTACAGTGAAAGGGGCCTGATAAGCTTCAAACGCATGATAACTGTTAGAAAAAGAAATAGATACTTTCTTCTCCCCACTGTGTTCATACTGGGGAGACCAAAAGATAGGGAAATTAAACTGAAGTTAATTCAAGGCAGGTAGCAGTAGAAAGCTTGAACAGATTGGAAAAACAAAGTACTGGAATAAACTGCTTGGATGTGTTGGAAGATGGTCACTGGAAGGCTTTCAGAATAGGCTCAGGAATCTTCTGTCAGGTATAACTCATCCTTGTTGGGATAAAGGTGTGGATTAAGTCACCTCCCAGGGGCTCCCCCAGCCCTACTTGTCTTTAATTGGATGCCCCTGGATCTGGAGCACAAATTATCAGATGCAGAATTGTTATTCTTAAAGGAAACAGTTTTACAGAAATGGGCGGGGGGGGGGGGGGGGGGAGCTATGGATAAACCCACCTCTAATGTACGTTATAGTGGGCAATCAATGTACTTTGCACCAGATAAATTCTGTATTGTCTAAACTAGGGGTAAACAGTGTCAACTTATGTTCAATGGAAGCTGAATCCCCAACAGGTTACTCTCATTTACAATCACAAAGATTTCTCAAACTGCACTCTCAATGTGTTGAAAATCTAAAGACAGTATCTGGTTACCCTGTTTACTTTAAAATGGTGTGGCTTAGATACCCCATCTGAAATTAACAACCCTTATATTCCATAGATTGTCAGACTTGACATTTCTACTGATTTCGGTTGTAGATTGATGATTTTAGCAGCAAACCACTACCATATTGGGGATCTGAAGGCTTCTGATACATAGTACAATATAGCTGTGATGAGCATATACAGCAACTCTACTACATGTGTGCGCATAATATTGTTTGGGCTATACAAGAAATCAGTACTGAAGCTGGAAACAAAATTATGATGAACTCAATAGATCAATTTCAAGAGTAGCAGCACCGTTTCCAAATGCTAGGATCTGTTTAGCAAATAATCATGTTGTTTATATGCCTTATTGTTAGGTGTATGAATTGACAGGTGACACACTTCTTTTTATATCTCGATTGTATAGAAATATAAGTAGTTATAATAGTCCTTTTCTGTGTAACTAGTAGAATCTGAAACCTCTTTGCAAAGGGCTCTTCAGAACTGAGCTCCAGCTTTTCATTTTTGTGCTCTTTATCTGTACTTCACCAGCTTGAATAACGCCAATTAGAGCTGCTGCTGTACAGTCACCTTTTAATTTTCTGCTTCTCATGCCTTAACATACTCAAAAATTTTTGGTGTTGACTGTTCTGCTGGATTGTTTGAATAAAAAAATCGATTTAAGATAAAAATAAGTGTTCTTCTGTCTGCAAAATTTCTGGCCTTAATACCCTTGATGCTCATCCAGCACAGGTGCTCTACTATGTAATTACTGGAAACAGCTTGAAATAAAACACTGAAATAGGACTGGTAACCTTGAAAATATTACCATTACATAAGTAACAGCAGTTGCAAGATTGCATATGTATCATGTTCTGGTCTTTTACTGTCTGATGACTGAACGTGTAGTAGTGGTACTGACAAAGAAAATAAAAATCCAAATAGCCTTTCAGAAAACATTTTCTTGAGTTGCACATGGTTGGAGAGTGGAGTTAAAAGCAGAGATTCACTCTGCAGAAATCACAGTCAGCCACACCTGAAAACCTTTCAGGGCTGAATCCATTGATCAAAAATGAGGGTTCCCATTTACTTATGGGTTAAACAATAATAAATATTGAACAGAGAGACTCCAACTGCAGCTGGAGCATTTTCAATAAAGAGTTAAATACAACCCAGGGCAGAGGTTGGGAACTCTCACCAGTACTTGAATACTACAAGCTGTTTCCTATTGTATAGCAGACCCCAGGTCAAGGGGAAGTGATCAATCCTGCTTTTACTGGAGTGAAAGGTATAGTTTACTCCTGGAAATGTTTAAAAATGCAGTTTTACTTTAGAGAAGTTACATTCATCATCATTGCTGTTTTTCTGACATGACTGTATAGACGTTTGCTGCCTGGTGACTAACAGCCTCTTTCTCCAGTCCAGAATCATCTGTAGAAGTCCATTTTACATGAAAATTTGCTTTGAATTTGGCTCTTTGGAGTTCCCTTGCAGTACCATTGCAGTTGTTTAGATCAAGCTGGGAAACTCTTTCTGACTTTGGCATTGCACATCCTCATATTGCCAGCTGGTGAAGTGTTCTGCTTGCTGTACATCTACACTGAGTGCAAGCTCTGTTTCTTTAGCTGGGCTTAGTGGGGAAGATATCAGATACCGGTTAAAGCAACACTGCATGACCCTGTGAAGTATTTCAGCACAAACTTGAATATAAATTGTGTTCAGGTAGACAAAGAAGGCTGGCAATATTAATGCTGGGTTCAAAACTGAGCAGCAATATGGTTTTGTCTATTTTTCGAAGAAATTTAGAAATTCTTGTACCTTCTACCTTTTACCAGTTTCACATTTAATCACACAAATCTATGTCATCAAAGAATTTTAATTCAACTTGAAGAAAATTGATCTTTTGTATATTTCTGCGGATTTTTTTGTGATAGTCATAGTGAAGCTAACTGTTCTTGGACATGTGATATGTATTAAAAAATCCCCAACTGTTGACAGTCTAAGATGATGGGTGTATAGTATAATGGCAGAAGGCTCGTTTTTTTAAAGGTGTGTTTGGATTTGTGTTTGGGTCTTCTTGAAAAGCAGTAGTTCATTCAGCTCAAAACAATACAGTGATTAATCAAATACCTTCTAACAGAGTCTAGGAAGTTACAGGTAAGGTGATAGTCTGTAGATTTCCTGTCTCTCTTAAAAATAAAATAGGTCAGTTTTTGCCAGAGTTGCAAGAAACTGGAACAATCCTTTAAGGAGAAGTGAAATAACCCATTTTTTGGTTCATCGTCTGTTGAGTGTTTTGCCCGTTGCAACCCTGTAGGAAGACAAGGTAACCAAAGGAGAGGAGATTGTGTTACACAGTGTTTCACATCCATGCACATGCTTAGAAGAAACTATCTGACTGCTCAGGATTCATGCACGACTCTGCTGATTCAAGTACCAAGTGAAGCACATTCCATGGCTTGTTAACCTAAGAAGCAGAAGGTTTTATACATACACACTCCTTCTCCATCTCCTCCTGAAGATTCTCTAACAAGAATGAGGGGGGAGGAAACAAAACAAAAGAAAAAAAAATCCCCTACTTTAAGTTATGTCCAATCCACCTCAGAAAAAGCATATATTCTAAGGTGATGGACTTAATACAGAAAGCCAGAAGAATGTGCAAAAAATTCTGAAAGAAAATAAAGTGGGTTAGTGATATGTTGTTTTCCTGCATTATTTCAGAAGTCTGAAGGTATTAGCTGACATTTTAGGTTAGTTCATAAGCAAGGATGGCTCAATCTCACAAGACATCTGTTTTTGAAATTAAAAAGCCAACAATTGCAGGATTGCACACTGTTGGCAATCTTCGCTTAATAGAGATCCATGATTCAAAGAGATATGTGACTTAAAATCTACTAGGGAACATGAAGCAATTAATAGTTAGAACTTTTTATAGCACCTTGTATCCAAGGATGTCAAAACACTTTACTGGCTTTAATTAGGCCTCACTCCATGCAATATCCACCTGGAATAGAGGAATGTTATTTTTCTCTTCTGTATATAGAGGAACTTGAGACACAGAGGTTAAATGACTTGACAATGATCATGTAAAAGCAAATAGTAATGATAGGAATAAATCCCAAACCTCCTGCTTTCCAGTCCCATGCTCTATCCACTAGCCAAGTTTCTCTCCTCTACATTAAACTCAAGGCTTTTTCTTATCTGTCCTGTAACATGTGTGATTTTGATTACAGAATCAAAACCAGGGCAATTAGAAAGACTTTCATCCTTTCCAGAAGGAAAACAAAAAAAAAAATATTGAAAAAAAAATAGTAAAAGACCGCTTTCTGCTCTCAGGTAGAGGAGAAACTGTTCCTATTTGCTATAGTGAGAGCTGCGAAAGATATGGAAGAGCAGGCTCCAGAGTTAAACATGCAGACTTTGGAGATAATGAATAAAGGTTTGTGTTTCTGCCTACCAGGAAGAATAGTTTGGGTGGGTTTTTTTTACAGATAGTATAAAATGCAAGGAATAAAGTGTGCAGTATACTCAGGAATTCAGTCTCTCAAAAAAATCTTAAGGCTGTGAAGGAGATAGTCTCCTGGGAAAAGATAATAGGGAATCATCTCACTTAGGTATAGACCCTGAAGTTGGGAAGTGTTGCCTAAGTGACACAGGCATCTATCTACTCATGCATACTCTTAAATGCTAGAGACCTTGGCAACAAGCAGGGGGAAAGGAGGTCAATATGATTAAATTAGCAGATAATGGAGATAATTCTGTTGTTGTGTCTCTAATAGCAACTTGTCTGAGGATATTGGATCAGATAATATGATTTGTTTCTTGTAGTTTGAGGTATATTTTGAAAATGGTAGGAAAAGGCAAATAAGCAAAGAACTAGGTTAATACCAGTAGCCTGGATAAAAACTATGTTGCTTCCATCTCTCAGCAACCTAATTTCAAAGACCCTAAAATTTTTATTTCTAGAGTTGGTCGCTCATCAGATGTTGATAATGATTATTGACAAGAAAGAACCCACTTCAGACCTTATACAGAGAAAACCAAGTGGTTCATGAAAACTTGATTCATTGGCCTTACTAGAATCATTTCTATGCTTAGCTTTATGTCAAAGCTTGGGAGCGTGAATCCACTGTTTTTCTCCCCATAACTGGCTCTCACTAATTTTGCCATAATAACCCACAGTGAACACTAGAGCTGGCCAACCAGTGCAATATTTTTTACAATTTTTCATCACCAGGAGAACCTAAGTTCTGTGTTGAGGTATATGGGAAGAAGTGTTCAGTCAAATAGTGAGTTTACAAGAAATATTGGAACACTTGCATTGATTGAAGTATTCACCATCCAAGTGATCCTGAGCACCATTATGCAGTCAGGGTGTAACAACATTACCCAGGCAAAACAGGCCAGCATATTCTCATTTCAGAGGTGATGCTGTGAATTAATTCACAAGGGTTTGTTACCAAAAGTTACTTGCCAAATGCTCTTCGGGAATAAGCTAAAATACCAAAGGTACAGGTTAGGAAATTAGAAGCTGCTTGCATTCCACTTAGACACAGAAAAAGATGGCACTGAAGTGATTTCACTGTTCACACTTCACAAAATCTGCTGAACGTAGACTTGACTTTTAAATAAATAACCAGTCTTTGCAGTTCTCATCATGGATTCTAAAAAGGCAGATAAGGCAGATGTAGCCATTGCAAATGATTTTGCTCTGTGTTACATTTGTCAAAAGCTGTCAGAATGTAGTAAAAAGGTGTTTATACAGAGTAATATGCTGCTTGAACTCCTGTTTGTCTCCTAGACTGGAGATTTTAGATTGCTGATTTATAAGAGCGAAAGAGTTCCAAATGGGTCTGTTATTTTCTGGCTTTACTAATTTATATATGGTGCACTTCTAGACATTTACATGTCTGGAAATTACAGCCAGCACTCAAGACCTGAGAAAGGAATCTAATCACATAGAAAAAGACCAATCTTCTTCACCCTGAACTGTGGTTCTATAGTTAATTGGTAGGAATTGTGTACAAAATAATAATTATTTTACCTATAATTTTGCATGCCTTTAAGCATGACTAAAGGAAATTTGTTCAGAAATGAAGTTTGTGTCAAGAAAATCAAGATTGAGGAGGGAGGGGATGATTTTGGCATATACTAAAACAACAAAGTTTACAAGAGATTTTAATAAAATTATGTGTGCCTACTATCTTTTACATCGTGTTTCTGATCCACTCATCAAGCTTACCCGACCTTCAGAGAAAACAAAATCAAATTAAAGTTGTTGAGTTCTATGTAATGTGCCAACTTAAAATGAATGTTTCAAATGACAATATATTACAGTATTTTCATATATAGTGGGAAATATTATATTTATCTGGAGAACAGGTACAAATGATACATCCTACTGGTGAACAGGTGCTTGCTGTTTGGTCTGGTTGCTGACTAAATGAATACTATAACGGACATAGTAATACAAGTTTTGTTTACTCCAATTTTTTGTGAATATTATTAGCTGAAAATTCTTTAAGAAATCCATAAGCTACTGACAGGCAAACATGGAAAGAAGAAAGAAATTGTCAGGAAGAAAGAGAGTACTTACTACTATATTTGGCCAGCTGGTCTAGTTACATTCTTAAGCACGCTAAATAAAGAATAAACTGGTGAGACAAAATGATAGCTTCAAGACTGTATATGAACCAGTCTTCTTCCGTGTGAAAAGTGTTAAAGATGTACCAATACTTGGAAACCAGTCTTTCTTATGTTTTATGGGATGAATTACAAAAATGAAGATTTAAAAAAATTACTAGAAGATGAACCTGCTAACCCAAGATTTTCTCTTTCAAAATTTAGAGCATAGGGAGGAAATTACATTTGTCTTTCGATAACCTCCAAAGGCACTACTGGATTGTCCTAATTTTTCTGGGAAATCCTTGGCCATGTTGCAGGGGCAGAAAGGTCTCAGGAGTCCATGAACTGCAAATTGCTAGAGATTAGGAGCTTATTGGGGGATGAGTTCAAAATGTCATGATGGATCTGCTCTATTTTTATACCTCCAATGTATCTGTGGTATGATGGACACTCGAAATTAAGACTGCACTCAGTATTTTCTTCATTTCCTCTTGTGTTAGAACAAGTTGACAAAGACTGCATTCTCCAAAGCTTTCTATTTATAAATACATTTCAGAGGGAGAATTATTTTCTACCATAAGCACAGGTCAAAATTCCGTAACTACACTTGATTTAAAGTTTACTCTTTGACATTCAAACACTGTGTTAGATATGAAAAATGTAGTGTATCTTCCCAAAATTACAAATCTTATTCAATTGTGCTGGTTTTGTCTGGGGTAGAGTTGATTTTCTTCTTAGTAGCTAGAATGAGGCTGTGTTTTGGATTTGTGCTGGAAATAGTGTTGATAATTCAAGTAAGGACATGGGCCTGTTGGAACAGGTCCAGAGGAGGGCCACAAAAATGATCAGAGGGATGGGAAACCTCTCCTATGTGGACAGGCTAAGAAAGTTGGAGTTGTTCAGCCTGGAGAAGAGAAGGCTCTGGGGAGACCTTAGAGCAGCCTTCCAGTACCTAAAGGGGCCTGCAGGAAAGTTGGAGAGGGACTTTTTACAAGGGCAGGGAGTGACAGAACAAGGGACAATGGCTTCAAACTGGAAGAGGGAAGGTTTAGACTAGATACTAGGAAGAAATTGTTCACCGTGAGGGTGGTGAGGCACTGGCACAGGTTGCCCACAGAAGCTGTGGATGTCCAATCCCTGGTAGTGTTCAAGGCCAGATTGGATGGGGCTTTGAGCAACCTGGTCTGGTGGAAGGTGTCCCTGCCCATGGCAGGGAGGTTGAAACTAGATGGTCTTTAAGGTCCCTTCCAAACAAATCATTCTATGATTCTATGATATGATTCTATGATTGCTGACCGGTGCTTACACAGAGTCAAGATCTTTTCTTCTCTTCATACTGCACCATCAGCAAGTAGGCTAGGGGTGCACAAAAAGCTGTGAGGAGACACAGCCAGGACAACTGACTCCAACTGACCAAAGCGATATTCCATATCATATGACATCATGCTCAGCAATAAACTAGGAGGAAGGCTGGCTGGGAGGCTGTTGCTTGGGGAGAGGCTGGGCATCTGTCAGTTGATGGTGACCGATTGTTTTCATTTGCATCACTTGTTTTTCTTTGGTTTTATTTCTCTCTCTTTGTTCTTTTTATTTGCATTACATTTTTTTATTGTTATTATTATATTTTATTTCAATTATTAAACAGTTTTTATCTCAACCCACAAGTTTTCTCACTTTTACCCTTCCAGTTCTCTTCCCCCCATCTTGCTGGAATGGGGACTGAGTGAGAGGCTGAGTGGTGTTTAGTTGTCAGCTGGGGTTAAACCATGATATTCATATACACAATAAATCTTCTGAAACTCTTCAAGTTAATCTTTGCAAAGCACAGCCGTGTTTCATATTTTGTCTTCTATCATTGTAATAATGTGGGAATTTTCAATTTCCCATATAGCTAAAATACACTACTTTTGTGCGGTGATTGCATTTGAATAAATTGTTTTAAGGCTGATGGTATTTTTTTGCTATTGCTCTAGGTCTTTTGACAGAGGATGATGAATAACATTCTTAAAGAGAATTTCATGATGAACAACCTCTTCAGAATTTCTGTTATTTTTTCTTATCTTTAATGGCTGCATCATTGTTCATAGCCTAGCTCCCTGTAGGGATGGGACCTGGATACACAAACTTCTACCTTCCTTTGAACGAAAATGTGAGTGTATAGCTAGGGAATAAATTTAAGTGTGATCTACAGTCTGGAGGGCATGGGGATCAGGACTGCAAACTATACTGTAGATGAAACCAATGTAACTGAACATCAGATCCCACCTTCAAGATGACCACTGCCCAATTAAAATGATTTTTAAAAAAGTGAAAGTCCTAAAATTCAATGCAATTTTCCAACTGGGATTGTTCTTTTTTCACTGTGATCATCAAAGCCAATTTTGACAAGTTCTGATATTTTGCAAAGTCTTGCTGAATGTTCAGTTAAATCTGTCATTGAGGAATCATTAACTCCTTATATGCTAATGATTACTGTATTGTTATGAAGAGGCATCACTTCTAGTACCAGTTTAAGTATTCACACATACACATCCTAAAGCAGGAGTTGTTTAGATGATTTATGTGTACATTTCCATGTTTTTAAAATAATGGCATTTACCTTTTAATTTGTATGCCAAAATTCAGAACTTTTATCAAGCCAAACCCACAAAGATATGTAGGTTCTCAGTTTCAACTAAAGGACTAGAAATCCTAGTTCCAGAGAGGGTTTTGTAGTCCCTTCAATGCTAGAAAAGAAATCGTGGGTAGTAGATCATGCACAAGTGACAGAACTGGTGGGCTGAAAGCAATTCCATTGTAGGAAATTAGACTTAATAAGGCTCAAGGCTCCTCTATCCGCTACAGAACTGGACAATTAGGGAGCAACTAATGCACATGTGCATGGTATACCTCTGCTTCATATTTGTAGAACCAATAGCAAAGAAATACAAATATAATGGGATGGGAATCTCCTGAGGACTGGAGCTGGATGACCCTAGCGCTTGGAGAACATTCAACGTTTGTTACCAAACCTATGATATCCACATATGCCTCTCCTGGACAGTAACAGTCACAAGTTCCCATCAATTTGAGTCATAATTTGTTTCTTATTTCTTTGAGCATGATAGGAAGATCTCCTGAGATCTGAGGCTGCTGTTGTCTAAAGGAAAACATACCACACCTGTTATGGCAAGAACATGGTCAAATGCATCAATTGGGTAAATAATTACAGCAGATATTCATCACAGAAACACATAAGTAATAACTTCAACCTAAAATGTCACTTATAATGTAGGCTGTTTCTGCGAACACCAGCTACAGAAGATAAAGCAGCCTTTTGAGTGGTGCGACTGTGTGATATAGCATGGTCCTTTTTTTTTTTATGTGTTCACTAGACTTACCAGCCCATTTAGCTTTACACAAACTCTCTGTTTATTCATTCCTTTGAAGCTTCAGTAGCACATTCAGCTCTAACCTGTGTTTGGAACAAGACGAAAGTATATTTTTTTTATAGATATAAAAGCTTGATTGAAGAGGTAGTGCAGCAACTGTCAGTCATATTTTGTAAAGTCATTATCCTGTTGCAGACCTCTGTTTAAGAGATCTAGCTCCTTAACAAAATATATGTAATTATTATTATTGGGGGAAAAAAAAAAGGGGGGGTTGTTTTCTCTTTTGGCTCTAATTTGTGTGTGTGTGTGTGTGCTCACATACACACATGCGCGAACACCTGTCTGTCTGTCTCTGTATCCACTTCTCTTTCCTGCCTCAAAACCTAGTTGAGAATGCAGCTTTCTAAACCAACCAAGCAAGTCCTAGACATGAAATAAATTCTTCCAAAAACTTACTATTGAATCAAAACTATATGGCAGTCAATTATACATTTTTGGTTATTCTAGATGATGTTTGCAATAAGGAAAAACAAAACAAAACAAAACATCAACAACTCAAGAAAACATTTCTTAAAAAGTAGTAATAATTAAAAAAAAATGTGGAAAGGTTATTCAGTCTACGTATTTCCCTGAACTGATGAAAAGGCTATGAATCTAAACCTGTGTGGCTAAAATTAAATCAGTTGTATTCAATTCACTGTAGTAACTGCCTTGAACTGTGGGAGCAGTACCGATTCTCTAAGTCAGTCTCCTGCATTAGTATCTCCTGAGTCCTGCCACCCTTTGATATGAAGTTATATGTCTATGGATGCTGCTTTAAGAAGGGGTAAGAGCCAAGCCTTAGCTACAGGTCAGTGTCTGCAAAAGTTGCACACAAGATCGTATCTATTTAAACAAAGGTTATTAACAAGAAATCTACATTTTACTGCCTTTTGTTGCTGTTCAAACTGTCTTGGATTGTACCAATGATATCATCTAAAAGTAGGGCAGAAAGGCTGTTT
>NW_009596198.1:17288-42966 GCF_000690535.1 Cariama cristata | reverse complement strand
TTCACTCTTTCCATAGAGGAAAACGTGTCTAGAATGCTGAATTTATCCATCTGCATTTCTCTGTGAGACAGGACTGCAGAGGGAAAAGAAATCATATTTTACATATCAATCTCATACTCTCAAATTTCAAACCTCCACAAATAGTTGCTCAAAATGACAACACTTTATAAATGTCTTATAGCTAGTAAGATAGAGCCACTTGCAGAGCAAAGTGAAAGGGAGATCTTCACAGTTCCCCTGGTGAATAACACTCTGCCAGGAAGCTTCCTATCTCAACAACTTAAATGTGAATTATTTGAACCACAGAGTCACAAATTACAAAATTGCGGAGGTTCAGAGGAACCTCTGGGGATGATATAGTCCAATTTCCTTGCTCAAAGCAGGGATGACCAGAGCAGGTTGCTCAGGGACTGTGTCCAGCCCAGGTTTGAATATTTCCAAGACTGGACACTCTACAACGTCTCTGTGCAACCTGTTCCAGTGTTCAACCACTGTCACAATAAAAATAGTGTTTTCTTGTGTTTAAATGGAATTGTGTGTACTTCAGTTTTTGCTTCTTCTCCTGTCGCTAGGAGCTAATGAGAAGCTTTACTTCTTCTTTACTTCCCTTGTCACCCCAGTCAGGTATTTATACACATTGTCAAGGTTCCTCTGAGCTGTCCCTTCTCCAGGCTGAATAGTCTCTGCTCTTTCAGTCTCTCCTCATATGTCAAATTGTCCAATACCTTATTAATCTTCATTGTCCTTTGTTCGACTCACTCCAGAGCATCCTTGTCTCTCTTGTACTGAGGGGCCCACACCTGGATGGGCACTCAAGATGTGGCTTCTCCAGTGATGAGCAGAGGGGAAGGATCAACTCCCTCAACCTACTGGTGACACTTCCAATGTAGTCAGGAGGCTGGAAAGGTACATTGCTAGTTCATGTTCAGCTTAGTGTCCACTGTGACTACACAGGTCGTTTTCTGGAGACCTGTTTTCCAGATGATTGGCTCCAGACTATCCTGGTGCATAGGGTTAGTCACCTACAGGGGTCTGATTAGACATTTCCCTCTGATGAACTTCGGTCCAGGTCCCCACAACCCTCTGAGCCTGACCATTCAGCCAGCTTTTGATCTATCTCGATGTCCACTTATCTAAGCTACACTTCATTAGCTTTTACATGAAGTTTTTATGGGACATATTGCCCAAAACCTTATTAAAATCAAGAGAAACAACACTGCTCTCCCCTCATTCACTGAGCCAATCATCTTTTTGTGAATGATTATCAGTCTGGTTAAGCAGCATGTCCCTTTCATAAATTGGTGTAGACTACCCATGATCCCCTTCTTATTCTGGTAATGGAAGCCAATTATCTCAGCTATTACTCCCTTCCAACCCGTACAGAAGTGTAATGGCAGTACTGCATCACCAGAAACCAACGGTTTGTTATATGACCTAGGCTATCAATAGGGGATTTGGTGTTCAAAATCCTGAAAGTCATTACACATGCCTAAAAGCAAGTGTCTTGCATTGAGAGCAATGTATTCAGCATCCAAGAGAATGCAGGAGCTATAAAAAGAATTAAAAAACTGGCAATTAACATGATCACAGACAAATGGAGATAATGAAACAAGTTGTGTTTCCCAGTTCGGAGCTGAGATGATTTCAGTTGGGATACATCAGATGAATGATTAAGAATGTAAATCAAAGGATTCTTACCTTCCCTTGTAAAAAAAAAAAAAAATAAATTAATATTTGGCTAATTTGGATTGAGTTTAAAAAACTTTATCACTCATGGCAGGATTTAATTTGTAAGGATTTTTGTGAAGGATTGGATGTAATACCACATGGTAAATCATTAATTAAAGCAGTGAAGATGAGGTTAGTGTCAGTACTAAGGCGGGTAAGGAACTGGCTGCTGGGATAGTTGTAAAAGGTGTGTCGGGAAAGGGACTATAGACCTAGAGGGAAGATATTCATGGAGTAGGTAGTTAGGGGATTGTTTTCATTTCATGAATAAATAGATCACAAGACCAGACAGGTGATGGACAGAATACTGTGCAGGGCAAACTGTTTTATTTTGAGGATAGGAAAAACAGAAGTGGGAGGTCATTTAATAGTAAAAATTGAGATTCAGGTCTTTAGGAACTTGGAAATCCCACATTAAACTGGACACAACTCAAGTGATCAAAAGAGTTTTGTTTCTTCCAGGCAATCACAGGACACCCTTCAGTATGATGTGTAATACCATATGAAAAATACCAAATGTGGTTCTATGATCGCATGAAGGAAAGTTTTTACACTACCATCATTTGAAAATCCGAACACATTTGCAACAGGTATTCTTCTCCTAGAATATTGTGCCTACTTCCCAGTTAGGATATTCATATTTAACAATTTCCAATGCAAATTGGAATTGATGCAGAAATAGCTATGCAAACAATATGAGGAACAGAGAAAACACTAGTTTGATTTATTTGGTCTGCCAAAATGAAGCAGACAGAGGGCATGGTTTCTACCTACAAATATGTCAAAACTACCAGGGAGAGATAAGAGAAGATAAATATCTTCTGCTTATGAATTAACTTTGACTAAACTTTAGGAAAAAAATAGCTCTTAGAAGAGCTTCTAGACAGAATAGCAAAACCAAAGTACTTCACTCGGTGTTCACTGGCAACCTCTCTTCCCACACCTCTCAAGTGGATGGACCACAAGATAGGAACTGGGGGAGAAAAGTCCCTCCCACTGTAAGAGAAGATCAGGTTCATAACCACCTGAGGAACCTGAACATATGTAAGGCTATGTCACCTGATGAGATGCACCCCAGAGTCCTGAGGGAATGGGCTGATATAGTTGCTAAGCCATTCTCCATGATATTTGAAAAGTCATTGCAGTCAGGTGAGGTCCCTGGGGACTGGAAAAAGGGAAACATTGCACTCTTTTTTAAAAAGGGTAGAAAGGAGGACCCTGGGCACTACCAACCTGTCAGCCTCACCTCTGTGCCTGGGAAGATCATGGAACAGATCCCCCTAGAAGCTGTGCTAAGGCACATGGAGGACAGGGAGGTAATCTGAGACAGTCAGCATGGTTTCGCCAAAGGCAAGTCTTGCCTGATCAATCTAGTGGCCTTCTATGATAGAGCGACTACATCAGTGCACCAGGGAAGAGCTATGGATGTAGTCTATCTGGACTTCTGTAAGGCTTTTGATACAGTCCCCCTTCTCTCTGAATTGGAGATATATGAATTTGATGGATGGACTGTTCAGTGGATAAAGAATTGGTTCAATGGTTGCATCCAGAGGGTAGTGGTCAACGGCTCAATGTCCAGATGGAAATCAGTGACAAGTGGTGTCCCTCAGGGGTTGGTACTGAGACCAGTACTGTTCAGTATCTTCGTCAATGACACTGACAGTGGGATGGAGTGCATCCTCAGCAAGTTTGCAGACAACACCAAGCTGAGTAGTGCAGTTGACACACCTGAGGGATGGGATGCCATCCAGAGGGACCTGGACAAGCTCGAGAACTGGGCCCATGTGAACCTCATGAGATTCGACAAGGCCAAGTGCAAGGTCTTGCACATAGTTAGAGGAAACCTCCAGTATCAATACAGGTTGGGGGATGAAGGGGTTGAGACCAGCCCTGCTGAGAAGGACTTGGGGCTACTGGTGCATGGAAAGCTGGACATGAGCTAACAATGTGTGCTTGCAGACCCGAAAGCCAACCATATCCTGGGCTACATCCAAAGCAGTGGGACCAGCAGGTCGATGGAGGGGATTCTGCCCCTCTGCTCCGCTCTGGTGGGACCCCCCTGCAGTACTGCCTTCAGCTCTGGGGTCCTGAGCACAAGAATGACATGGACCTGTTGGAGCAGGTCTGGAGAAGAAAGGTTTCAGAGACATATTGTTGTGGCCTTTCTATATTTAAAGGGGGTTTATAAGAACAATGGGGACAGACATTTTAGTAGGGCCTGTAGCAATAGGACAAGGGGTAATGGTTTTAAACTAAAAGAAGGCCGATTTAGACTAGATATAAGGAAGAAATTTTTTACAATGAGGGTGGTGAAACACTGGCACAGGTTGCCCAGAGAGGTGGTAGATACTTCATCCCTGGTAACATTCAAGGTCAGGTTGGATGGAGCTCTGAGCAACCTGATCTGGTTGAAGATGTCCCTGTTCATGGCAGGGGGGTTGGAACTAGATGATTTTTCAGGTCCCTTCCAACCCAAACCATTCTATGATCCTATGAATTGTTTTATCTAAGAAGTTTCAGCAGCCTGGCAGAGCAGGAAAAAGAATAAGTTTAATAATGCAGTTCCATTTCTTATGATTTTGAGGAAAATAGATCAAATACTTCGCTGAAGATAATATTACTCTTAACAGTTCACTGAAGAGTTTGGCATCCTTCTTATAAGATGTCCTGTCAATTGATCTAAGGGATATAGCATGAATGGACCATTCACTAAACTCATATGATAATTCTCGTGATATAAATATATTTAGAAAGATTTTAGGAGTACAATTATCAATGTTGCTTCACCATCTGCTAGGTCTCTTATGGTCCTGAGCTCTGGGTGTGATTTTGAGATCCACCAGAGGAATGGTTGATGCTGTTGACCCCCCAGGATTGTGGGTTGCTTTTTCTACCCCTGATGCATTGCTATGCACCTGATCACACAACAGACACTGACATGGTAGACGAAAGGGAGGGGTTGGAGAAGGGAACTAGGGGAAGGTTAGAATATTTTTCATTAAAATGACAGGTCTATACCTCTGATCAGAGCTAAGAAAATTCCTAACTGTCCTGTATTTGCACTGAAAGAGATCTTTATGCAGGAGTTTATTGGCATATATCAGTGGACAGTCACTCAGGCAGCAAAGCTCTATTAGATCACTTCGTTAATCTCTTTGATAATGCAGTTCTGTTCCCTGATGTACGTTTATTCACCTTTTGTTCAGTCTACTTTTAAATGTCAAGAAATGGGGCTTATATTATTCCCCTTTGGAGAATACTCTACAGATTAATAGATCTCACTCTCTTTCTTCGTCTTCTTTTCCCGCTTCTCCTCTCAACACTCAGCCATTATTTTCCATTTCTCAATTTTATCCCATAACTCATAGCCATACCCATTGTTACATTAAATTAATTCTTACCTTTTTTTTTAAAACTAAAACCTTTCAAATAGCTGTAGGCAGTTACCATTTTCCTCTCCACATCTCTAGGCATGTTGCTATTTTTAAAAACAGTGAATAGAACAGGAATAGAAAGCAGTCATTTGGTGATTGTAGATCTTAGGTATTAGATTATTTTTTTAGGTTACCACATGTAAACTAATGTTGAAAAAAAGAGATCACTTATGCAAAATGTGAGAATAGAGATAATGAATTGCTTACAAAGGTGATTTATATGGTAACAATATGAAAAATTGCATTTTGCACATCTTCTGCATAAAAATTGCACGTCCCATAGAAATCTGCTAATGCCTCTCAGCAATTGTGTACTGACTTAGTCGGCACACATTGCCTCAAATGATGACTTCCTGAACTTTTACCCCCCCTCTCACTACCTGGTAATTATAGTATTTAAATTGCTTTGCTTCAAAATCTACTGCTGTCACAAATTTCTTATTCCCTTGGAAAGAAATTAAAATCATTCAGTCTTAGTAAGTAAAATTCAGAAGTGAGCAAGTAGAAAAAACAAACTGCTACAATTTTCCCCAAAATGTAGGCAGTTTCTAAATACTCTGCAGAAACATTTCATTATATTCTAACCTTCTTTTCTCTCAAATATAGAATGAGATGTACCAATGGGAGAGTATTTACTTTGGTCGTTTAGTGAGAGTGAATTTATAATATAATATAGTATCTGATAAGCAGACAATACCTACTCTTGCATTTTACAACTACCTTCTTATAAAAGGCTGTAGGGTTTCTTTTTTCCTACAAAAATCCCTGCTAACATTCAGGGCCTCAGGTGCAATAAACCATTAATAGGGATGACATATTCTAGTCTGTTTTAAGGAATGAAGGGTTCTTGACTTGTTGTCTTAACTGTCTTCTACAGAAAGATGATCAGAAGAGCCAAAAAAGCTGCATTTTACAACTACCTTCTTATAAAAGGCTGTAGGGTTTCTTTTTTCCTACAAAAATCCCTGCTAACATTCAGGGCCTCAGGTGCAATAAACCATTAATAGGGATGACATATTCTAGTCTGTTTTAAGGAATGAAGGGTTCTTGACTTGTTGTCTTAACTGTCTTCTACAGAAAGATGATCAGAAGAGCCAAAAAAGCAGAACCAGACAGTCTATATATATATATATACAAATATAGCTGTGTATGTGCTTGTGCATGCATATATATAATATTATATAATATAATATGCATTTTTAAAGTCTGATTTTGTTGATTGTATAGGCCAAATCAGCCTCCTCATTAAATCAATTTCAAAGGGAAATGAATATATTTAAAGAGTGAGACATGTCTAGCATTTCTAAATCCACTCTAAGTATACTAAAGTCATCAGAGTTACTGCAGGGACACAGTCATCTCAGTGTTTGCATAGGATTATGAATGTACAGGGCATTTGCTAAGTATTGTTCCTACTAATTACACTCACTACTTTTCACTTGTAAATGCTGGAATATTAAACTGTGCTCCAGCTCTCAGAGATGACACTACCACTGGCTTGGGCTGGATTTCTGTGGATCTGTGTGCAGAAATAGTGAAGCTATGTAAGCAAAATGTATGTTCAGGAACTGAAACAAGCTTTGAACACTAGGTTTTGAGAAGTATATGTATCAAAGGCAAGATTATCTTCCCCAAAATCAAGTTAGTAGGGAAGCAAGAGTCTTTTGTCCTTTACATGTCTTTATTTCCCTTTACCTAGGCAGTCAGAAAGAGATCACATTGTACAGGAACCATATTATCATGCTTGCAGTTTGATGGATAATTAGTCAAGACCTTAGTTTGTCAGCTGTTACATGCTAGGCAGCTTATGAAAATGGGTGTGACATCTACTAACATTTGTGCTTGGACAAATGTTCCTGGAAAAATCTGTTTTGGTCTCAGATATTTGGACTTGGTATTTCCTTCCTGTGAAATTGCATTCACCCTGAGAAAACTGGACAATCTTCTGAAACAAGGATAACACAGTGGCCATGACTGAGACATCCTTTGCAGCAATTCTGATACCATTTAGGATCAATGTGGCCTAATATTTGAAGGGAGGATTCAGTGTTCAGCATAAGTAGTACTTTGTCCAGTATTGCAGAAAATCAGAAACGTTGTCTGCCTGCCTCCCATGATGAGCTTACAGTTTCAAGGTCAGAGATATGACAGAGAGAGCAAGCAAAGCATGATGCAAACATTTCTTGTCTAGATTAATGGATATGATTGCTATGTTTAAGTAGAAATTTAAAAGGTTTATATTAAGAGAAAAAACAAATAGGCAAACAAACCCAAAATAGAGACAATTTGGTCAATTGTTGATTTTATTTTTCTAGAGGAGATATCACTTAAAAGCATTTTATTATGCTTACTTAGAAGAATAAATTTTATTGTATCTCCCCACTTGTATCTCCCATCACCCCCAACCTCCCCAGGCTAGTTCCAAAGACAGTGATCAGTTCAAACAGGATCTACAGAGAGGGAGAAACAGATGCCAAGTCCTAAGGTTCAGTGAAAACTGGTGGCTGGGTGTAGAAAGGAAACTTTAAAAAGGTCCTTACCAAAGAAAAGCTCTGGGATGACTTCAGTGAATGTCTGTTACCTGTCCAGTGTGGAGACGCATCCACAAACACATATCTGAACTAGCCACAGCACCTGCTTCTTGTCCCATCAGCATGGAAGGGGAAGGGAGTTTTGATCACAGTGAGATCAAAAGGACTCTGGGGAACTGAAACTCTACATCCTGCAGTACTTCTCTGAAAGTACAGGGAAGGCAGCTGAGGGCTTGGCATATTGAGAGTTACCGGGCACATATTTGTAGGAATACAAGCTTCATTAGTCCCATTGTTCACTGAGAAACTTCTGTAAATCATCACACAGGAGTTAGTGTGTGAGAAGAGCCCAAGAACTCTGGTGGCTAGGATCTGATTCCGAGCAAAAATAGGCACAGATTTATCTTGTTAATCCTCAAAGTATTAAACTGAGGAATATAGTTAGTAGTCTCCTGAGAAAGCATAATAAAAAGAAATGTCAGCTACTGAGGTTTATAGGAAATGATGCAACGGAACTATCTCATTCTGAACTCAGTTTTATTTCAGGTATGCAAATCAAAAGCTTTCTCTGATGTTGTTTCCCACTGCATTTTCATTTGAAAGCTAAGGAAATATAGAGTGGGTGAATAGACTGTAAGGTGGAGAAAAAATTGGCTGGGTCACCAGACTCAAAGAGTGGAGATCAATGCCTTGCCATCCAGTTGGTTGACAGTAATAAGAGTATCCAACAGTTCAGTGCTGGGACCCATACTGTTCAACATCTTCATCAAAGAGCTTGACAATGATTGAGTATACCTTCAACAAATTTGCAAGTGACTATAATCTTGGAGAGTGGCTTATAAAAATGACAGTTTCCATCCAGAGTGGCCTAGACAAACTTGAGGAATGATATAACAAAAACATTATTAGATTCAGCAAGGAAAAGTGGAAAGTTCTACACCTATGGCAGAGTAATCCTAAGCATCAGCACAGGATGGGAAGAGTGTAGCAGAGTAATAGCCCTGCTGAAAAGAGTTTGGTGATTACAATGGTCTCCAAGGTGGAATATGAACCACTAAATGTGTTTACTGGGTAGATTGCATATCGCTCTACTGAAAAGCATGGCCAGCAGATCAAAGTAAGCTATCTTTCTCTTTCCGGTACTGTTGAGATTCCACGTTGATTAGCACTCAGTCCAATTCAAAAGTAATGTGGAGAGCAACTATGAAGTTCAGCAGAGGCCAAGGGCACGTGATCAGTCCACAGCTAGCAATACTTGGTCTTGTTTAGTCTAGAAAGTAGAGGCAAACAGGTGAATCTAATACCAGTCAGGAACTACATGTAGGGGAATTTCAGAGAAGATCAAGTCAAACTCTTCTTGGAAGTGAAAGATGGTAAAACAAGGAGCAATGACCACGTACTGTGGCGTAAGAGGTTCAAATCAGACATTAGTTTTAAAAAAAAAACATAATAAAACCACTTGGAAAGTAGTACTGCACTGGAACCGGTTACCTAGAGAGGCTGTGGAATCTCCGTCATTGGAGAACTTCAAGTCTCTCTGGTGGGCCACACTTAGTAATGGGGCCACTGGCACTGCTTCAAGTAGGAATGTGAACCAGAGAACTCCAGAAGTCTCCTCCAAACACCTTTTCTATGAATCTATTGAAGCCATGTTTCTCCAGTGAATACAGTGAACCTCAGTAGAAAAATTAGCCAAGTCAATAATTCCTTTTAACCTGGAATTTTCCTGCTGTGAAATTAGATCCTTTCCATTGTTAATGTATACAAATTATGTCATATCTTTGGGTGAGGAAATGAAAGCAAACCACAAAGCTTGTTTTAAAGATTTGGAAATCCGACCTGTGAATATATGGGAACATAAACTACCTCAGTTAAGGTGCAAATTGGAAATAAAAAGGACGAGGAAATGGTGCGAGCTTAATTAAGGAGAGAGTAGTACAGTACCGGAGAATAGGGTCATAAGCTTTTCAAAGAAAAATAACACACCTCTGACCTGTTCATATTCCTTGAAAAAGTTAATAAAACAGTACATAAAGGTGACTTTATGGACATAACTTACTTTGATACCTCTTTATAAGGAACTCTCAGAGAGAATAAATCTCTACAGGGTAAAGAGCATAGTCTTGCAGTGGATTAAAAATCACTTAAGTGAAATAAAACATAATGAATGGTTGTGAGGAGAAGGATTCTTGTGTTTCATTCACACTGGATCACTTTCATAGGTCCAGGTGACATGAAGGATGAAACAAGACTGAGAACAAAATATTAGCCTATGACACTAAGCTATCTTGATTAGTAAAAAGTACTTATGAATAAAGAGAATCTTATGGTGCCCTTAAGAAATATAGATGCATTAACACTCATCATTTATACTGCAGTAGCCTCTAGTAGCCTTCACAGTTGTTACCTTGCTGAGTTAGACCCTATGCAATGCAAGATAATACAGTGTTTTCTCCAAACAGTCATCTCCCCAAAAAAAAGTGGCTTCATGACAATAGGTGAAACTCAACTTAGCACTAGGAAACATAGTCAACATTCATTAATGTTACTCCTGGGCTTTAAGCTATTGGGATTTTCATAAAGAAAAGGGATGTGATTTTTCATTGCTTGGACTGCATGTTGTTTAGTGGTTGGGAACAATAGAAAATGCAATTGACTTGCTACAACCATGATTTGACTGCATTTCACTACCACTTCAGATTGTCTGTGTAAGATCGAGGCTGGAAGAGCTCAATCTCAGAAACATCAGTATTATGGGTTGTTCAAGGTTTTGGTCTTTGTGCTCAGTAGTTACAGGACAGAATGCTTGTTCAAAATATGCAGGTCTTAAGAATAATACTACTTTTCCTAAGTAAAGGTTCTGTTTGGGGAACATTCAGGCAGGACTTACTTTGCCTGTTTTTACATAACACAAATAAGTTTTGTCTCCCCCTTTTCTATATGTCCATGGGTATATAAAAAAAGACTAATTCAAGCTACTCAAGGTCATAGGACATCATCCCGCTGACTGCTGTGTCAAATTCAGTACACAGTATGCAAAACCACATCAGTCACATCATCCAGAAACACAAATTTGGACTTCCATAAGACCCAGATGTGAAAGAGTCTGTTGCTCATCACTGAGACAGATAATATATTTTCCAATACATGTATATCCAAAATTTTACCACTTCAGATCGATTTGGTTTATCCAAATAGTGCTTATAAATAGAGTGAGAAGAAAATTCAAGTCTGTTTCTACTTCACCCTATTGTGTCACTGAATTGTATTTGAAAATGCCCCCAGTTTCAGACATTTGTTTGACTGGTGGTGGACAGTGGGAGGTTGGCCATAACAGATGCACACTGGCAGGGGTCTTTCTTGAAAGGCATCAGGCAGAGGTAGGACAGTTGTTAGACTTTGTCAAAATTATATCAAGCTGCATTTTGTGTCCCTAGTCTGAGCCGACAGGGTTATTCGTGTTTGACAGATGGCACAGAAATGAGCGTAGACAGTTTTCATCCGAGGTACTGTAGAAAGAAGAAAAGAGAGAGTAGTTTACAAAATTTTATTTTAAGCTAATTTATTTATTGCATAGTTTCAGATATAACCAAGACTAGGGTGTCATAAAAAGCTTGACTAATTTTTAAAAATTCAGAAACACTTTCCTTGAGCCTACTGCCTAATAAGTAGTTGAAATTAAAATGGAATGCCAAGGCGGTTCTAATGAAATTAACTTGGATCTTGTCTTCAGTTCTGAATTCTCCTCTGTTTTCATTTTGTCTGTTCTTCATCCCTTCTGTTTTCTCCTTCTTTAGGAGGTCAACATCTGCACATTTCCCCCAGAGCTACTCTTTTATTTGACTTAGTTTTTCAAGGTGCAGGCAGTCTCATTGACTTAAATGTATAAGTCCATGTGTCTGTGCTGTTATTCATCATTCCTGAGGATCAAGCACTTGTTTCTTCTGTGATCTTTTGCTTCTTGATTCCTGTCATCCCATACACAAAGATCTAAGTCACACTGAGCTTTGCTTTGACTTTAACTGAACAGTCTTAGATACAGCTTAATAACCAACCTGGTTCTACAGTTGTTGGTTTCCTGGGTAAGTAGAGTAGCCACCTGCCAAGCAATTTTAAAATTTATTTACTGTTCTTTCCTGTTTAAAGTAGTTGCAAGACACATTCTCTATATTCCTGCTTCTTACAGCTCTCTTTTCCTCTTTTCCTTTATCATGTAAAGATTTAGAGGTTCAGCTGAACTTTACATAACTCTTATGCAAATGAAGTAGCAACCCAGTCTTCCTGCAGAGACTAACTACTTTGCAAAGTCAATGGAAACTAATGCATGCCTCTGAACACTTCCATTTACACTAGGCATCTCTCTCATTTCATTTTTAGGAGAGTTTTCCATTTGTATATTGAAGGTACACTGCTGTGAAAATCTTGCTGTAAATTTGTACCTGCACAAGCATGATAAAGACAAGGGAAAATTTGTCTGTGTTTACTTGAAGCTTTTGATTTTTCCAATGATGGCACACACAGCTCTTTCTATCTGGAAACTGTCCATCCAGAAAGAATAAAGATGAAAACTTGAACTCCCAAGACCTCAGTTTACATCCATGACAGAGAAATGCCTGTGCTGCAGTATCAAGTGTTTTTCTCAATATATAATTAACATGGAAAAATAACACTAAATTATTGCAGCTTTTGAAGAATCTTACTTTGAGAGAGCACAAGGGAACAGGGCACTTTCCTGCTGTCAGTGACCGAGAGATCCAGCTGAACACAATCTGAATTATCTATAGTTATTGATCTATAGATCTTGTCCTTCACAAAACAATTTCAGGTGTGCAGAGTTTCCTATTTCCCTTTCCATAAAACTTCTCAGTCTATTGAAACAAACAAACAAAAACTTTAAATGTAGTTTCTTTTCTCCTCCCCCCCCCCCCCCCCAATTAAAGTACAAAGGAAATGTAGATGGCATAAATCTCAGCTGAGGAACATTCAAGCTGGAGAGATTCACTTTGTAGCATGAATAATCTCACAAATATTTCAATGTGCACCAGCTGAAGAGGCTAATTTTTATTTTAATTGTAGTACAGTTGTAACAAATCAGGAAGTTAAAAAAAGATTTTGTTCACAATCAAGGAAACTTGCTGAAAAATGAACAACCATTTATAGCAATATAGTGCTGCATGACACCTCTTTTCGGTGTAGGATGATAGAGCTGTTTCACAAGAGGCTTCCTGATTGACATTTGAGTGGGTGCAACATAAAAAAAGGCCTTGCTTTTAACTTATGGGTTGCAGTATTGTGACAGACTTTGGATGTCTTCACCTTAGAAAGTACCTGGGGAGGGAGGTATCTTGTTATGTCTCTGTCCTGAACTCAGGCAAAGGTCCAATTCTGCTCTTCAGCACAGCATTCCCACTGCCTCTTTCAGTTCAGATCTTCCATGGGTTTTAGATGCATAATTTTCATCTGGCTTCACAGGTCTGAGTGGAAACAGATTTTTTGGTGATTCCTAGGTCTATCAATTGTTTTAATGTCTACAAACTTGGCTGCTGGCTCCTGCAAGTTGATTTGGAGTGCCCATGATATCACTTGTAATGAAATTCTGAAATTCAATGAATTTTAGTCACTGCATAGATTTACTCTGTAAGGAATCCTACATCCACCAATTTGTCTAAATATCTGAAGTTTAGGCAGTACAATAGCTCTCTTCAGCCACTGCAAATTGAAAGCACCAGGTTTTCTAGTGATTTAGACACATGAACATGAAACTTTTAGTAGTAGTAGTAGTCATTAGTGTCACTACCGTTAGTGTCAGTAGTAGTAGTAGTAAGGTGAGATCAAGAAGAGGAGGTTTTTCTCGTCTTTTCATCATGGCTTAGCTAGTTCCTTTCCAAAATAATAAGTCTCAGGTCCTTATAGTTCAAAAGGGACCGTTAATTTTAGGTAAGAGATAAAACTGAGATTGGGACTGAGGTGGGAACAGAGGGACATCTTCTATCTCTGTTTAATCTGTACCACAGTGCAATCAGGAATGCAATAGGTCAAACAAGAGAAGACAAGAAGAAACATAGCTCTGCATCCCAAAGATAGGAAATACTAGCCTGGGAAATGTCAGTCTTGAGTTTTGGTATCTGCTCTCAGAATAGCTTCTATGTTTTACCTTCAGGAGTCACTGGATGAAATGCAGAATTTGGATATTTAGCATGTTGCTAAAAATGTCCTTAGCACAATCCAGAAACTAAAAATGCCCTTGCCTCAAGCTGTATCTCTCTCGTATCTGTATGGTTCACAATCAGCTATAAAACCTTTTTTTAGACATAATGGAACATAGTAAGTAGAGCCTGAAATCTCTAAGCCCCTCATCTGCCTGAAGGCCTGAAGTCAACTTTTCAAGATGGAGCATGACCTTCATTCTCAGTAGACCTTCATCTTTATGTGTCATCTTTACATAACAGTGCAATTGTTCACCATGATATTCACTGTGGAGTGAGCACAGAAGAGAATATACAGTGTATACTGAAAAGGACCTTCACTTGCATTGCCATCCTGCCCATTTTACGGAATAGAGCACAAACAGGGCAAACAGCAGTGCTAAAATCAATAAGGACATAACACCCACTGTTGTCACAATTTGAACAGCCACACGACAATCTGTTTTAAATTAGCACATGACAGATCTTATGGTAAGTCTAAAATGCAGTGACTGACTCATGGGAACAGGCTCAAGCTAACCTTAAGACAATCCAAGCTTCAGCGTAGCAGTGGCACCATGAAGCCCACTGTAAGTAACCATCAGAGACCCTGGACCTTGGGCACATTTCCCAGTCTGTGCTGTCCTGGGGTCCCACTGCTATGGTTTGGAAGGTAACTCAGCTACTTAGTTGGGTATATCTGGCCTTTCTGGGCTGCACTGCCCTTTAAAAAATGGAGAATTCTCCCAGAAATCCTTTAATGAACTCAACCAAGAGAAAAGTGCAACTAAGAAACCTTTCCACCAGGTGGCAGGAATTATCAGACACTGGGGTGACTTCAGCATCAGGCATTGTTGTCTTTAACTCTCACATTTTCAACTTGCAGAACAATTTTGTTGTAGTTTTAAACTGTAATATACACACTCGAACTGAAAACGGTTTTTAGAAGGAGATAGGGACCCAAACTTGTTAAGACTTGGTGATCTCCAAGACAATTGGCTTGTGGATATGATAGAAACTTATAGTTACGAAGCAGTCATGAAGCCTGAAGTCTCAAAGTCCACTAGTTCAATATTTGATTAAAAAGTCCCTTTCATTTCCTTTCTTTAACATTTGTGTCTGGTTCCTGCTTTCCAGCCAGTGGCCAGTCTGGTTATTATATGACAGTGAGAGGGTGGCTATAAGATCATAGTGATAGCTTTGATGGCACTTATGGATTGGAAATGGATGTTCTTTGACAGTAGCTTGGCATCACCCTGTAAAATGCATGTACAAGAAATTAAGAGAGATTATAAATGATTGAATTGCAATTGGCATATGAGTAAGGGTTTTGGCAACAGCAGGAGGGTGATGGGATAAAGATAACTTCTGGCAGCACTCCAGAGAAAGCTCTGTGCATGGAAACAGGCTGAGAAGCTGTGAGAGGAAAAAATAATCTCAGAGTCAAGGGCAAATCTTGGAATTTCCATCTCTGAAAGCAAAGCAAAGAATGACAATCACAGAGCTAGAGACATTGGACAGCAATAACTCTTTATTCATATTATGCCTTCAGACTTTGAAGGATTCAGTAGGAAAAAGTCATGGTGTCGCTGAGAGATGACAGAGCCAAGACAGGCAGATAAATGGGAAATCAAAGGACAGAAGAGGAAGTCAAGGAAGATATAGAAATAGGTGTCATCTGAGGAAAAGTGATGACCTATATAAGCCATCTGTGACCAGAAACCTGTAAGATACTTTCATGAAATTTTCAGGATATATTATCTGGAGCCTTTTCAATAGTTCAATTAAATACCAAATGTAGATCTTAATATTTCACATTTTTATGAAGGCTTAATTATGACAGAAGTCTCAAAATCATTACATATAATAGCCATCAAAATTCAGTTTGGTAGATTTTTTTGGCAGATTTTACAGTTAGGCAAAAGGGTGACATTGGGCCAAGACATTCCTTGCTGTAACCAGGTTCACTTAGCAGACTTATAGACAGGGTGTTATTGACTCTGCTTAAAATAAGAAAGGATAATTGTACATAACTGGTACAAAGAATTCATCTTCAAAGAGCTTTGCTGTACTGACTTAATCTTTACAAACATCCATACAGAGAAAAACTGAGAGACTTGTCAGAGGTTAGAAAAGTGTTGGTGTCTCACAGAGGATTGAAGACTGTAATTCTCAGTGTCTTGGTCTGAGATGAGTAGATAATATCTTGCTCAGATATGACATAGAAAATCCTATAAGGGTATGGAAATCCATGTAGATAGCCGGTTTGGAGCTAATACAGTACATGCTTTCAAAAGCCATCTAATGCTCAAGAGTTGCCTTGCACTAGGGCTGATCATGACAGCCACATGTATACCAATAAACTGTAAAGGAGAAACATTCCCAGGCACTGGATTTAAGCTGTCCTATTATACAACAGTTAGCTTGGGATCTAAGCACACTGTTGTTCCCCTAAACTGTTTCTGGGCATGATTCAGGGTTTATTGTGCATCTGGGACCACAGGCAGTTTGCATATGGCTATTCTCTTCTGGAGGCTGAGAAAACCTAGTAACACAAACACAGACTCTTGTGTTCCAGTCGGCCTCTGAACAAAGGATCAGTCTTGGACAGATCTAGATGAGTCTTGATGTCCAACTGTGGCAATGCATGTATCTCCATGGTTTGTTTTTTTTTTGACAGTGACCATTAGGTTTGAGTTAGTACAAGGAGGATTGTAATGGAATGGCTTTTATCTCCTCTTTAAAGCACATAGTTTCATCTGGAGTTGCTGTTGTGTATGTATGCACACCTATACTTTCCCTAAAGCCTTCGTGCCTTCCTTAGGTCTCACCCTAGAACAAACACACATTTTCTCCATCTTGCTCTCCAGAGATTCTTTACCCATCTCTGTCACTAGGATCACAATAAGAGGCAGTTGCCTGCAGACCACCATTCAGGTTCCTCTGACTGTAGTCAGACTCATGAACATACTCATTTGTCCCTATTTCTCCAGCTGTGGTCTGCTGATCCTTGTTTTCTTTCTGTATAACAAGAAACATGTTCATGGCACTAGACTGTACTCAAAATAAATCTTTTGTTGTTGCTATGAAATGACTCACCTTCACTTCACCATGCAACCAACAACAAAAAAAGATGTTCTCTTGCATATTCCTTTAAGATATTGCTAAAAAGTAAGATACAACCCACAAAATTCCTCCCACCACCAAAAAAACCTCCAAAATAACTCAAAATAAAACAAAACACTTAGACATGCCAGAGGCTCCTGCACAGACTTTGTCTCACACTTCCAGCTTCTCCACTCCCTCTTTCACCTAGCCTTGTCATCCCTGGTAGACCTGGTTTCTCCTCTGTCACCTGGAGCAGCCACTCCGCATTCTGCTGTCTTGTAGATTCAGCATCAGGCTTCAAATCTCTGTTTATGCCTCAGTTCTCTCTCTCCTGCTCCTCCTCACTTATTTATGATTGAAGTGTGTGATTGTATTATTTACAGTAAGTCTGTAAACCGCTTGTGGAAACATTTTCCTGGACAGAATATCTAAACCAAATAATTGCATTTTAAGTACCTCTCAGATACCTTGTGGGAGATGGAAATGAGCATAAATATGCAATTTACCTCATCTTCTTATTTCCTTACCTTTGTAATCTTTGACAGGAAAAAAAGAAGTCAAGCTTTTTCTGACTGCAAAACCAGAGGTCACACACCTCTGCATATTAACCGTGTTCTTGCAGGGATCATTTCTGTGGCATTCTCACTCAAACTCAGTGTCCAAAGTTCTTCATTCAATGGTACTATTCTGCCTCAGAGGATTGAGTGCAAAGCACCGAGATAAGTGGCAATATAGCTAAGTTAAGCCTTATTATTAGTAGAAACTGAGTACCTAGTAAGAATGAGCCTTCTGGAAAATATAGCCAAATAGTGAGAACAATAGGGAGGGAAGAAATAATGCATTGTGATTGTAAACAATAAGGCAGTCTATGAATGCACACTTCAAGATAGCAGTGAATCCCCTCATACACACCATTTAAAATTGAAAATATAAAGACAATAATACTTTCAAAGGGACATTATCTCCAGTGGTAAGTACCTATAGGGAAACAAAAGGGAAAGGAAAATTTCAGAAAGAAAATGGCAAGGAAATTATGAATATGAGTCAGTCAAATGAGGAGGAAGGACAGACAAGTTGCTCCAAGACATTATAGGTAGCATAGTCTGTGAAAGTATCTCTGTGGGTATAACGATTCCTTGTGAGATGCAGGGCAACGAATTGTGATACTCTGAATCTCGCTGGCTGATGCAATACCCTGTTAGGGAGAGAATCCAGCATAAGCTGTCCATCAAATTTACTGTGTGTGTGTGAGATTGAATTCTGCAGGTAAATGAAGGGGAATGCTAGGAGTAGGTGGTTGGAAATGTATCGCTGAGCATGTAAAAGGCAGGTTCAATATCTGCGAACACCGTTTTGTTGATCTGTTAAAGTGACGCTGGCACACCAACACATTAAAGCAGGGGCAAAGAAAGCACACTTTTTTCTTCTTCTTTTTAAAGATTCAGTGATCCTGGCACTGTCATTACTTCCTGCAGATAAAAGCCCTCCCCAAATCATTTGCTGTTACTTGTGCAGTGCATGTGGCAGAGGGAGTAGCTGGCCCTGGCAAATTATAAAACCAGGCTTGCCAAAAATCCCTGTTGAGCTGGTGGACGAAGTCTGATTCTGTTGTTTTCAAAAAACTGTCAAGTGCATCTGAGTCATTTCCTCTATAAAAATGAGTTATCTCGCAAAAGACCTCCCTTATGTCATAATTCCCATATATAAAGTTATATTTGTTTATAAATGAGTTTGTATGTTGTATATTCTGCCACAAATGTCTATATATTTCTAGGTGCAGTTATTAACGCAGAGTATAAAAAAGCAAGGATTTATTTTTGTATCACAAAGAGTTTCTTCAGGAAAAATATATAATCTTGTTCTTGTAAATTTAGCCATTTCTTATAAAGAAGACACTTTTCTAATATATCTGTTATCTTTACTGAAATAATTTAAAAAAATATTATTTGTAATTTACAGAGGTTGGTTTTACATCTGAAATATGAAAATTCAGTGTCTTCTACTTGGTTAATAATAAAAATGGTATAATTATAAGTAAATTCACTCTTCATTGTGACCAGGAAACACAACAAAAGAGAAAAAATAATAAAAGAGTAATGTTCCTAAAAGTGATTCCTGATTTGAACTGCTGATGTGAATGGAACTTATTATTGATGCAGAAGAAAAATCTTTAAAAATCCTGAAAGACCTTTTTTATCTACACCAAAGATCAGATAATGCCAGTCTTTGTAAAGCAAGTGTCCTCAATGGGGTAACCAAACCGAACTGATATTAAAAAAAAGGTCCATTAAATTTCCAACTAAATCTGTGTGTAAAACCAGTGGCCTTGTAGCTAGCCACCACACATGGAAAAATAAGTACAACCCTCTCCCAGCCTCAAAAAATAGTGAAAAAGTAAAACTATAGTGGCAACATATCATTGGCTACTGCATACAGTAGTATAATCAATGTATAATTAATTATTGTGATCCTGTCATATGCACCAACCACATACTAGAGTTTGAGATGGCTGAAGGTGACTTTAATCTCATTCCTTCCTGAAGTCACAGTCCTGTTGCTATCCAAAGACCCTTCTGGGACTGAAAAAAACTACAAAATATAGTGCTGAGGGTTGATAATTTACATTTTATTCCATGTTGTTAGTCAAAAGGGTAGAAAAAAAGGGAATTTGAGTACTTTCAGGACTCCTCTAAACTGAAGATTATGCTAGCAACATTTTTTATGCAACATTTTTTATGAACATGATATAAGCTGGGCAGTCAAATTTTTGAGCACACTTTTCTTAATCTTTTTTTTCACTCATAGTGAAGCATTTCTTTTATACAGATTATTTTATACTGCATCAATGTCCACTTATCATCACTGTGTACCAAGTTCTCCTAAAGATCTAAATCTTTATGATTTTTGTCTGAGTGCTTTGCCTAACTATTTGTCATTGCAGAACTGAGCCCTAAAAGAACAAATAGAAGTGAGTGAATGGAACGTAAGCTGAAAGGACCATTAAAAAATAGTATGCAATGCTTGATGTACTTACAGTTACATGAAAATAGTCTTACACACCTGCTAGTCATTTTCTACAAGTATCATCATGGAAAAATCCTAAATTTCTACAAACACCTGAATTGATAAAGCTTCATAATTTAAATAGTTGGATATTTTTATCTTATCGTCATTGTTGGTGAAGAAACCCAGGTTCCAGAAGTGAAGAAACTTGACAAATAATGAGTTGGAGTAATAGTCCTTAGTCATCAGCCGAAAATCTTACCTTGAAGCACAAGATCAAATAACCTAATAGCACATGGTACCCTATAATACCTTTCCACAGCTGTCAACACTTCTCAACTGTGCAGACTGGGCTTTTAGCTCTAGTCAGTCTTGAGTGTGTTTGCCACGAAGGCATCTGTCATATTGAAGTCCCACTGATGCCTCAGTGGTGACAAGATACTAGATTGGTGTTAATTGCGAAGCAAAGACAGCAACCAGGGGAGAAGGGGAGGCAACGTTAATGATATGCATAGATAGCCTGCTGAATACAAATGGAATCAAAACCACTCTTAAATTCTCTCCCATACACTGTCTGCAGTAAAAAATTTCCCCACCCATGTACCTGTAACCATCAGACGGAAACTCCTCTCTTGTATAGTCCGTTCAATGCCTTCTGCAAGTCTTTCCACATGGTAGGATTAAGATGGAGTCATGTCATGCTTCAATGTTGTATTATTCTGCACAAATATTTCAATAAAATAAAAACTGACTGTAATAGAAATTCTGGTAGGCACTGACAAACACCTGCAACACATCAAAATGAGATAAAACACATAATCAGCATGCACCTCAAATGTTTAGGAAGATATGCAAATGGCAGAGAAGCTACAATCAGAGCCATTGCAAAATCACAAACAGCAGGATGAAAGGACTGGGTTTGTAATCTAGTCATCACGTAATGATTTTCTTCCTGCTGCATAGCTTGTTAATTACAAATCTATCAATTATGATGCTTGAAAAGCCCTACCTCCCTAGTACTCAATGAACACTTTCAGAGGCCAAATGCCACTCTTATCTCCTAGTAGAATAAAGAAAATCATTGTTGCAGGTTGGAAGTTTAATACCACTCACCAGCACCATTTTTGGTGTCCTGATAGGGAAGGGGAGTCTTCTCAATACAGGACTTTGACCTGTGTCTACTATTTGCACTGCCATAAGATCTCTCCATAGACTTAATTTAGTTTCATAATTTCTCTGGGAGAAATCCTGAACCTGTGGAGATTAATGGCAACCTCACTGCCTTAGTTCCCAGCCTGAGATATGGAGATGGCACACCAGGGTATTGTAAAAAGAAATTTGGGCTACATATGTACCTTAATTAACAGATGCAGAGCTCCACTGCAGAGATTGCTGCATTTAGTCATAAGTGAAACTGCTCCTGTATATGTTGCACAGCTCATAAAGTGCTTTGGGGTTTGGAAAGTAAAAGTTTGCATAAATCAATGTATTTTTATTGTGTGATACAGCCAAAATTACACACTTGCACTCAAAGTCTGGAACCAGGGAAAATTTCTGTAGGATCATTTCTTAATTCTCTTGTTAAAGCAGTGCTCACTTGCTTGTAGGATGATATTTATGGGATGCTTTGACAAAGCAGATCACTATTTTATTTCCCCATGTCAAGCACCCCATCATCACTGGAGTATCCTCATATTCAGCAAGCAGATGTGCACTTCCCATGAGCTGAGCGCTGAGGTTTGACAGACTGTAGTAAACATCCACTGAGTATGTGCATGGGAATCTTTTTGATAGATGGATGAAGAAAATGGGTAATGCGTATCCAAAAGGGACAGGAAATAGCAATTCTACAAAGCACTGTAGAGACTCTTTAACTATTCCTCCAGCAAGCATACAGTTTATAGCAGGATTTTACTAATGATTGTCTGTCTAATTACTGTCTACAGTAAAATAATTTGTTTTATTTGTAGCACTGAGGTCAGGAAAAATTCTCTGTATGTACAGTTCTTCTGAGTAAAATTTGTATTAAAGAGAAAAAGGAAATACTTTAAAAAATCTCTTTTAATAACTAGTATCAGCCAATTTGCATTTAGCTTTTTTCTACCTAACAATTTTTCCCTTGGCTTGATTTTACCTTTGCTCTAGAATAGACCTACTGAAGAGGTTATTGACTGTGTTGTGGACTTTTTTTTTGGTTTTTTTAAATTACATTGAATTGGTCAATCTGCGTTCATTAGATCTTGCTGAGATACTCATATAAAACGTAAGTTCTTCTACTTCCTCTCTGATGCCTTCCCAAGTCTGTGCTTGTGCATGTGTCTTTTTGTGTGTGTAAATAATATAGAGGAAAAAAGCCAAAACTGCATTTTCTTCTTCACATACACAACACCCTTCTCCTCAACTGTCCTCTGCTTTTGACATATTGCTGGGACAATTCCAAGGAGGCTTGTTTTCTTGTTTTACATTTAAGTAGGATTTTCAGTGAAAGATTTCATGAGAATTACACATAAGATGTGTAAGAGTATGGTGACTCATTTCTTAAATAACACATAAACCAAGGTGAAACACATTAAAGTACTTTTGTGAGAAGATGTAGTAAATCAGAGACAGAAACTGGTAATAGGAAAGCATGTTTCCTCTCCTAACTGTAATTAGGAATAGAAGAAATATAATTTCTAACATGGGAAGATTGATTCAAATCCTTTTGGATTTGTCATTGCAGGCATGGGAGTGAGAAGGTTAGTGGTTTTCCCATGGTTAATAAAAACTGGTATCTGAAGTATACTCTTTCCTTGCCATGTGCTGCAACTGTATGTTGGTTTAATAACCTGTGAAGTCAACGGCAGCCCTTTCATAGACTTCTGTCAATGCTAGGTCAGACACCTGCTATCAAAGAGAGGATTTACAATTAATGTCTGTTGTGGATAAAATAGAACATCCACACCCACAATTAGTCCTTCTCATTGCAAGTAATTTGTTGTTTTCATCTTTTGATTCAAGGGGGCCAAAGAAAGTGAGATGATCCTTAAAAATCACTCCTAACTTAGAATTTCATGATCCATTTCTACAATGGGGAGGAATCACCTGAAACCACATGAAATAATTTTTTTTAAAAAATGAATATGATACTTTCTCTCACTCTTTATTTTGTTTTTGTCCAAGCTAGGGGAAGTAATTTTGGGTTTTTTTAATTTTTTTTCTGTGAACTGTTTTTCACATGAAAAAAAAAAAAGACTGAACACTGACAATACTGTGCCTTGCTGTATACATGACCAAAACATACAACATTCAGTGCTGTATCATACATCCATTGATGAACAAAGGCCTCTTTAGTGGCAACACAGAACTGCACAATAAGATGTCAAACACAACTCTCTATGACAGTTCCTAGCCAGTATGGACTTAATGGCTAAAATAGAATGTAAATCAACACCAAATGAGTTTCCTGACAAGAAACAGCATTGCTTTGTCACTTTAAATCTTGTTAATGGATCCTTACTATTTTAAGTTGACTGGATACAGAATTTGCAACCTACTCATCAGGTAAAACTGAAAAGAAAAATAGCTCATTTTTTGCATGACCAAAATAAAATCTCATTTAGTTTCTCCTAATCATAATAATTTGGACAACAGCCGTACTCAAGAATTTCTCTTCCCCCTGGGGTAAATTGGTCTCCAGTCAGTAAATGTAGAATTGAACTGCTTTGTCCTTTTTATATGTAAATTTGTTCTTGGAAAATCATCAACTAATTTTAGTCTGTTTGGGTTGACATGGTCTCTGTGCCAAAAGTTACATTTGCATTCTAGTTTGTCTTCCTTTTGTCTATCAGAAAACTGATACATACATATATATATGTGCTTGTATTATAAATATATACTTGTGCATTTAACTCTATGGTAACTAGCTTCCTCTAGGGTATAGAGATTCCCACCACACAGAATTCATGTACAAAGTACTCTAAAAAAAAACTTTCACTAACAGTTCTCCAATCTCACCACATTGAAACACTTCATTGTTTATAGCTGTGCTCTGCTTTGGGAAAAATCCTTAGTGTCCATGTAATCAACAGTCCTATTAAGCTTCTCTTCCTATTAAATGTAACTAATGAACTTCTCCAAATGTGGAAAATCTGGGTTATATCAATTATAGGTAGACCCAGATTTGATGCAAAGACACTTATATAAACCCTGGGAAAACTGTTGCAGCCAAGAGAACAGCCCTTTAGCTCTTTGCAATACATATAATGTACAATAAACACAAATCTTCTCCTTATCGCCTCAAAAATTTGTGGTCTCACTTCAGAACTTGAGAAAGATTTCAGTCACCGTTCAACTTTGTATCTTATTGCTATCTTAAATATTTCTATGAAATTGTGCTTTTATTGTTTAATGATTCATTTATACCAAAATCATCAGAGAAGTTTCCTCTCTCTAGCCTCTCTGAAAATCTTAAAAATAACCCAAACAGAAATAGAGGAAAAACAAACAAAACAAAACACTTAAAGGATTTTGGAACCAAATTTGGTTCATTATTAGTAGGACTAACGTCCTTTTGAAAAAAGAAATTCTCTGAGTGTTCAGAGTAAGCGATCATAGTGTTTCCTAGCTGCCTACACAATCTATAGTAATTCTTTATTCCAATACCCAACAACCAAGCACCAGAAAGGCTACCTGTTGTATTGTGGTTTTTTAACTCTTCTTCTCAATCTCATTTTTCCTCCCAATAATTAGCCTTTTCCAATGCTTTGAAAGACAATGGTGAAGAACTTACTGTGGAAGAGGTGACTGGTGTCATTGCAGAAAGCTGTTGAATATTTTGAGAGTCATGGCAAAAACAGCACTGAGAAAAGAATTTGATTAGGCTGGGTAGTATGCTTTGGATCTTTTATTTAATTTGTTTTGGTTTGCTTTTTAATCTCAAGCAGATCATTTGCAGGATTCTTTGGCAAAACATGCTGTTTTAAAGACACAATGCTGAGAATAATGTTGTCGATGAAATGTGAGCTCAACTGACTACCACGTTTCAGATATAATTACAAACTGATATCTCAGCTGCACATCTTCTGAAAGTTGACAGGTCTTTTTAATTTCATGAAACCCAGGTCATCTTATGAAAATACATGCTGAATGCAGAATTCTACATGGGTTTGACACGAAGCCAGACAAAACAAAGGCTTTTACAAACTTTCTTATTTTCAGTTCCAAAATTCAAACAAAACAGAGGGAAAGGATCACGGAGTCATGCAGATTAAAACCCTGCAAAATATTCACATGTATTCCTGAAACCAGAAATTTCTGAGCCATCTAAAACCAAACCCCTGGAGATGATTGATTCAATGTAATGAAACCAAATAGTGAGATAAAACTATCAACCCCAAGAACATCTTTACTACGCACTTAAGGCAGCATGTTTTAACTTTAATGTGTTTTATCAGTTACCGTACAGTGTCTTCTTTACCACAAGCAGAGAACAGCACAATACCTACTGAAGGAACTAATTGGTAGGGGTAGTCAGCACCTGCAGGATTCATATTTCTTGATTTCAGTATCCCAATTATATGAAAATTTACTGCAGACTCACAGAGCCTCAACCTATCACTGAAAGCTCAAAGAGGATGCTAGCACATAGATCACAGAATGGTGGAGGTTGGAAGGGACCACTAGAGGGTGTTCTGTACAGTCCCCAAAA
>NW_009596198.1:12631-17261 GCF_000690535.1 Cariama cristata | reverse complement strand
CAAGAATATAGAAGAATATTTCTGTTGAATTCCATACACAGACTGGATAATCTTTAACTATCCTTACTTAGGATTATTAGCTTTCGTAGCTTCCCACTTTTACCTTGTAACCCACAATGTCTGTCACAGAGAATTACAATATTTATACATGCTGCATATACATCTGAAGTAGGGTTACCTGGTCCTACTGTAGTAAAAGAAAGGATCACACACTGAAATCTGGTCCAGATCCAGATTTTTGCTGCAGGTGATTGACTCCCTTTTTCTTCCTTTTGGGAGGCAGTCACAGGACATCACTGGATAGGAGGCAGGAAAAGGAAAGCTAATAATATGTTTAAATGGTTGATTGCTTCAGCATTTTAGTGCTCTTTGTACTTTTTTTTAATGATGGTTCATGTACATATACTGTAATCAGAGGTGGCTGGCCCATGGATAGCAGCAGTATATTGCATTTTGTGTATTCCAGATACATGAGAGAGGGAGAGAGGTTCATTGATTGAATCTCTGTATTTTAAGTGTTACTATATTTACTAGATAACAAATTAGAGATTTGTTAGACAGCAGGCTAAGTAGCTGTCTGTGAATCATGTATTTATTATGCATGACTCTTTCAGAGTCATTAGAAGTTGAAGAGACTCACTAGGATGTGAAGGGGAGTTCAGCATGGAGATGCTTGGGGACCATAGCGATGTGACTGAGTAACAGTCACTGTTAATAATAGTCCCCAGGTTACAATCCTGGGACTTGAATATGACGTTTTCAGAGATATTTGCAAACATAGTATTATTATACAAATGGATAGACCAGGGTAGAGAGAGTCTTAACAAAGTTCCCAGCAGTATCTTCAACATCAGTGCTACTGGACACAGCAGAGAACACAGTAAATCTGATTTCCATTCCTTTTACTCACCTGCTAGATAGTACATTATATTCACTGTGTGAAACTTCCTGAATGTAATGTAATGGTGTCTAGATGCAAAACTGTAGACCATTTCATTTCCTTCCCTTCCCATTTTGATATAACAGGGAGTCTCATTTCCTGTCTTGAATAATTTTGGGATCCTGCTCACATTGGTGATGCTCGACTCCAAAGATGGTAGCTAGGTACGGGCATGCAGTGATGCTGCCATAAAAGTTAGGGAGAAATAGGAAAGGATATTGTGAGTCCAAGAGTGTATAGTTTTAGCTAAAAGGTAATTACTGCCACTGGAACAGTGCCAGAATACCGAAGGAAAATCCAAGAAAGAGCACAGGTTAATCTCCTTTCTTAAAGCAGAAACAATTCAAGCAAAACAATAGCTCATGGGGAACAGGAGAATACAGTAGTCATGCTTTACATCTAGCTTATTTTTCCTAACCAGAAGCCATCAAATAACTGAGTAGTGGATCACTTGGAGGCCAAATCATCTGGTATGATCATTGATGGAAGGTTTTACATGGACAGATCTTAATGGTGGCCTTGTCCTTCTCATCGCTGAATTTACTGTATTTAGGAGGAGCCAGATCTAATACTAAGACTTTACAGTGTCATTATCTTATGAAGAATAGCAAATATAAGCAAAATGAGAAAATTGTGATGGTTCCCTTCATTGATCTCTGACTCACACTAATCCTGAAGCTAAGATCAATTATGGCAAATCTCAGTAATTCACTCTGACCACGGATATATTTCAGGCTAGACCTTTCTCTGTTTAAATTCCATCAAAGTAACCCACGAGAGCCAAGACACAGTAGTTGACTATAACAAGACATCTGACCTTTGGTCATGTCCGATGATGTTGTTATGGAAGTCAAGGAGGTAGAGTACTCCATGTACAAACAGGTTGCAATAGCACAGGTGCTTGTGAATATTAAGAGTTGAACTCAAGTGCCCAGTTAACTGACTGCCAGATTTCATCTACTACAATTAATAGAAAGGAATGTACAAAGCATGACAGAACTTAAAATGTAACTTAGTTTTAAGGAAAAATTGCTTAAAGTTAGGAAGGTGAATGGATAGAGTTGTCTGAGATATGGGTCTTCAGTGCCTGACAGAAAAAATGATCTTGTAAGGACAGGTTTTTGAGAAAAATATGTAGATGCACACAATAAACTGATTATATTTTTTAAACAGTCTTTATTATCTAAGATTATACTTTGGTAGGTGAGAGGTCACTGACTACTGCAAAAAATACACAAATTCATCGATTTGAATTGGTGAGTTTACTTAGATTTCTGTAAAGGTCTAAGTAATTTCATATTGAACAATACAACACATGAAAGTGAATTTAAATCTAGTTAATTAGTGGATTTACAATATTTTCTTTTAATATGATGGTAGTCTTCAGTGGAATACTTCAGGCAGATAAGGATTCTTTGGGGTCAGTTCTTGACTTAGTGACGGACTGACCACTGATAAAAATTAAAATCTTAAAAATCATGCTAGTTGCACTATTAAGAGGCATAAAGTGGGGGACAAGCAGCAGTCTCAAACCATTCCCAATTGTTTAATATGTTGAGCTCATAGAAACAGTCTTTTTAAAGTAGTCTTTATTTTTGCAGAGCCAAACGAACTCGTTAGGCTATGGGCTGTCAACAGTCCATCTCAAATGACCTGTTGTGTTCTGTTGTGCATGGAATTTGAGGTGCAGTTGTAGGGGCATGGGGGTCACAGTGGATAGTTTGATTCTGCTGAGAAGAGTGCCATCAAAGAAATACTCAGGTGTTGTGGTCTTGCTAAATGCACCATTACACAACCAGACAGCATCCAGACAAGACTTTGAATATGCTAAAAGCAGACACCATTCTAAAAAATGCACTGGGAGTGGAGTGGGGTCTGGGGATAGTAGCCAGTGCTGGAGTGTGTGAAGAAAGTCAGACTAGATGGTTTTAACTTATCTTGTTCAAAGAAAATATATAGTTAAGAGACCATAAAACAGCAAGAACAGGGAAGTATTTCTTTCAGTTTTCCTTTTCATCTCTGTACTAAGCCAAAATTGCTTTAAGAGGAGTTTAAATTGAGATATGTGAAGTTAGGTTTTGGGTTGTTTTCCATCTATTTTCTCTTTTTGCTGTAATTAAGACTACTGTCCTGTAGATTACTTCACTCTGATGTCCCCAGTTGTGAGCTTGGAGAGAGCAAGCTGAAGACTGTGCTGAGATGAAGTTATAGCCACACTCTCTAATTTGATAATGGATACTCTGTCAATGTGGAGTTAGGGTGGGCTATATGTAGAAAAAGGCAAGTTAGGGAAAGGACAGTAGAAAAACACCAGTGGGCAACGTCTGGTAGTGGTATAAAGATCTGTATTTTACCTGTGGAAGGAGGTACCTATACATTGTGGTGGCTCACAGTCCAGAAAACAAAAAATTGAGAGCGACAAATCAAAGTTTACAAAAGGAAGGAGAGTGCTATGTTTTTATCCATAAAAGTTTGAAAGAATAGACTCATTTAAAAAATACTCATTGCATGCCAAAATAAGAATGGTTGTATCAGGTTAGAACGAAGGTCTCTGTCTCAGCATCCTGGCTCTGAAAGCGACTTGGAGCAGATGCCTGGGGAACTATATAGGAACAGAGCAAGCTGATACACTTTCTAGGACACTCTGCCAGGCTCCACCTCTTCATGGGAGATTTTATTTCCCATTGGATGACTTTGTCAGATCTGGAAGCTACAATTGCCAATTCAAGTGTAAAATGGAGATTTTAAAGTTAAAGGCAAATCTAGCTGTGGAATCTCTATAGAAGCCTCTGCGATACTGCTGCTCCAGTAAAAGCAACCAAATATACACTCACAATTTCTATTAAAATCAATTTTATTTATGCATGGATGTCTGAGGGCAAAATATGCCCCTGTGAAATTTCTCATCAATATATAAAAGCAGATGCTTTCCCAGAAAAACAACTTTATTTGTATCTCTGGGATCACAGAATCTTAGAATCATAGAATTCTTTAGGTTGGAAAAGATCTTTAAGATCATTGAGTCCAGCCGTTAACCTAACACTGCCAAGTCCACCACTAAACATGTCCCAAAGTGCCACATCTAGACATCTTTTCAATACCTCCAGGGATGATGACTCCACCACTTCCCTGGGCAGCCTGTTCCGATGTTTTACAACTCTTTTAGTAAGAAATTTTACCTAACATCCAAACAAAACCTGCTGTGGTGCAACTTGAGTCATCCAAGGTTCTCCTCCCACTCTACTCTGCCCTGGTGAGGCTACATCCGGAGTACTGGGTCCAGTTCTGGGATTCCCAGTTCAAGAAAGAGAGGGAACTACTGGAGAGAATCCAGCAGAGGGCGAGGAAGATGATGAGGGGACTGGAGCATCTCCCTGATGAGGAAAGGCTGAAGGAATTGCATTTGTTCAGCCTGGAGAAGAGAAGGCTGAGAGGGGATCTCATTAATGTTTATAAATACCTTAAGGGTGGGTGTCAAGAGGATAGGGTCAGATTCTTTTCAGTGGTGCCCAGCAACAAGTTAAGGGGCACCGGACACAAACTGAAACACAGGAAGTTCCATCTGAATATGAGAAAGAGCATCTTTACTTTGAGGGTGGCAGAGCACCGGCACAGACTGCCCAGAGAGGTTGTGGAGTCTCCTTCTCTGGAGATATTCAAAACCTGCCTGGACGTGATCCTGTGCAACTT
>NW_009596198.1:0-12460 GCF_000690535.1 Cariama cristata | reverse complement strand
GGGAAACGGTGTCAAAGTCTCTACTAAAGTCTAGGTAGACAACATCCACAGCCTTTCCCTCTTCCACCCAGCAGGTCACCTTGTCACAGAAGGAGATCAGGTCAGTCAAGCAGGACCTGACTTTCAATAACCCATGCTGACTGGGCCTGATCATCTGGTTGTGCTGTACATGCCATGTGATGGCACTCAAGATGATCTGCTCCATAATATTCCTTGGCATGGACGTTAGACTGACAGACCTGTAGTTCCCTGGATCCTTCTTCCTGTAATTCCGCAGATCCTCCTTCTGGCCCTTCTTGAAGATGGACATCACATTTGTTAAACCTCCAGTCAATTGGGACCTCCCTGGTTAGCCAGGACTGCTGATAAATGATGGAAAGCAACTGGCTTGCTGAGCACCTCTGTCAGCCCCCTCAGTACCCTTGGGTCAATCCCATCCAGCCCCATAGACTTGTGTGTGTCTAAGTGCTGTAGCAGGTCGCTGACCTTTTCCCGTTGCATTATGGGGGCTTCATTCTGCTCCCCAGCTCTGTCTTCCAGCTCAGGGGACTGGGTTCCCAGAGAACAATTGGTCTTACTATTAAAGACTGAGGCAAAGAAGGCATTAAGTACTTCAGCCTTTTCCTTATCTTTTGTCACTATGTTTCCCCTTTCATGTAATAAAAGATGGAGAGTCTCCTTAACCCTCCTTTTGTTGCTAAGATATTTATGGAAACTTTTTTCATCTTTTATGGCAGTAGCCAGATTAAGTTCTAGCTGGGCTTAGGTCCTCCTAATTTTCTCCCTGTATAACCTCATGATGTCTTTGTAGTCCTCGTGAGCTGCCTACCCCTTCTTCCAAAGGTCATAAACCCTCCTTTTTTTCCTGAGTTCCAGCCAAAGCTCTCTGTTCAGCCAGGCCGGTCTTCTTCCCCACTGGCTCATCTTTTGGCACATGGGGACAGCCTGCTCCTGTGCCTTTAAGATTTCCTTCTTGAAAAATGTCCAGCCTTCCTGGAATTTTTTGCCCTTCCAGAATGCCTCCCAAGGGACTCTGACAACCAGGCCCCTAAACAGGACAAAGCCTGCCTTCCAGAACTCCAAGGTAGCAGGGCTGCTGACCCCTTTCCTTACTTCTCTGAGAATCGAAAGCTCTGTCATTCATGATCGCTGTGCCCAAGATGGCCTCCAACCATCACATCACCCACCAGTCCTTCCCTGTTCACAAACAACAGGTCCAGTGGGCACCTTCCCTAGTTATGTCAGGAAGGTCTCTTCCACACAGTCCAGGAACCTCCTAGACTGGTTCTTCTCTTCTGTCTTGTAGATCCAGATTTCTGATGTATATCCAGCAGACTTCTGGTAAGTTGAAGTCCCCCATGAGAACAAGGGCCAGCTGCTTATGGAATATTTCTGCCGGGTGGATACCATTGCTCTTTGGTTGAGCTGGCAGAGTTTCAGCACCCTTCCTGCACACCCTGCCATGCCATGCCCCTGCTGCCATGTTTGACTACCCTGTTGGCAGCACTCCTGGTCGCTAGCACTCCCTAAGGACTGCTTTTATATGTATGCGGGGGCTTGGCTGTCGTTGCTGCTGGCTCTGGTCAGGTCCTGTCAGTCGCTGTGGTGCACGCTGCGGGCTCCTGGCAGCTCTCTCAGCTCCCCCTGAGATGCCCTTGGTTCAGGACATCTCCCTGTGCATCGCACTGGAGGGCTCCACTGCAGATCCTGCCGGCACCAGAGCCGCTCGCCTTAGCGACTGGGATCCTACTACAGTAATTTTTGGTTTAATCTTTTCCGGAACACTGTTGTATTAAAAACCTTTTCAGCAGCATCTATGGGATTAATAATATCTGTCATCTACAAAGACCTTACTTTCATTACAAGTGATAAAATATATAATATTTTCTTGTATGCATATATTGCATTTAATTCAAGGTACATAAGACATTTTTAAAATAAAACTTAAATGAAAGAATTGCTTCACCCATCAATGAAATGAGCTTTTAGGGGTGAAACACAACAGCTGTTTAACATCACAAAGCAATATCATTGAATAATTTAGTTCACAAGTTTGAGAAGAAAGGAAAAGGGAAACTCCAGATGGAATTTAGGAAGGCAGATTTTCATTCCAAGCCGGTGTGACAATTTTAACAAAAAAACCCCCCAGTAATTCCTGCAATACTTGTACTCTTTCATAATGTTCTGTAAAATGCTAGATAGCAACAAGATTTTGTCCATTATATATGGACAAATATCCATTATATACAGATATATGTCCAAAATATATCACTGTAAGTCTACCATTATAAGACTAGGCATCCCTGTCCCTTTTTAACACTACTCAGAAGAGCGCCACAATTTATGTCAGAAGACATAGGGATATAAGGTTAAATACATTACATTAGATCATTAATCTATTTAACTCAATATTTTATTTTTTTCTGCAGCAGTGGCTGGTATGAACTGCTTTTATAGCTAATACTAGACATTAAAAATATCAACAATCTATGATCTGCAACCATGGAATAAACTATTAAGCAAAATTAATCCTAATTCCCACCTGTTAGCTGTTGAATATCCCTTTTCTAGGTTAAATCTCTTTAATGTAACTTAATATTTTCATAAACGGTGTAATAACACTGGAATATGAATGTCTGTAGCCATTGAGCATATTCCATATAATTTTTATTTATATTACTGATGACCCTGTAGACATGTGCAACATGGGCTGATGAGAACTTCAGTAAGCAGTTTCCTTGCATGCAGAATTTGATCCTAGTAGGGCATGCTTCAGCTTGATAAGCCTAAAATGAACTTTGTGTCTGAAATTTGAATGGAAACATGCTCTGGAAAATCTGATGGTATATTAGGTCATCAATTAGTGAGACCGGTTTTAGAGCACTAAGAGCTTCAGCTAGTCATACCCAACCTTGCTGCTCTGACAGGAAAGTGCATCTTTTTAATTCCAGAACTTCCAGTAACCAAGTCCATCACCAGAAAGTTATTTAAATAGAAGTCTTTAAAGCCTTCGGGCATAGAAAGTTATTGTGCATTATGGATACTTACAAGAGATGAGGGTAGCAATGGAGCTTTAAATCAGACAGAGAAAAAGACAATTTTAGAAAAATGACATGTAAACTTTCTGAAGTAGGGATACAAAATAATGCCCAGAAAATTTTAAAGAACTTTAAGTATGTGTAGGTAAGGGAAAGGAATAGTAGAGGGAAAGAAGTTCATAGTCCTGGAAGGATGAAAGGAAAATAGAAATGTAAGCTGAATATTTAGAAAAGTGCACTCAAGGATATATTATAGAAACCTTGTGGTGTTTTGAAATCCTGACTTTTGAAACTGGTCTATAAGTGAATGCAGTGGAGACTTCTGCATGTTATGCAGTGTTGCACCTCATTAGGAGGAATCAGTTTGGCATACTCTGAATTCCTTAGGTTCCTCCCTTCTTTAAACTTGTTGGGAGCTGTGTTGGGCTCTTGGGGCAGTCCCTTTCAACCTGTTACACCTGTGGTCTGGAACTTCTGAGGGACTTTGTAAAATTAGAGTCTTACTGTCTGCACAATCCAAAGTGATTTTAAAACATGCTTTCAGCAGAAAGGTCCTTCAGTAAACAATGAAAGAAAATTTAGATTTTGAGGACAACTAACATGTAACATTAGGTGGTAATATGGTCACTTATCTTCTGCTACATTAACAGAGAGGGTAATTTGTAACACAGGTTGGTCCCACATTATACAGCAATACCTGAAAGGTACTTCATGTCACAAAGAGCTCCCAGTCCAAGGTAAGCAGCTACCACTGAATAGAACAGCTGGGGAAGCAGAAGGTAGTAGCAAAATTATAATCAGTGAGATAAGCTGATGAGTCATAGCTCATCAACTCATAATCCAAAATATAAGATGCTATCTAACACTGTCAGTATCAGGCAGTTCATCATGTATGCTCTACATTGTGCTTAAAGTCTTGCAAATATGGACAACTGTGGGCTCTAGGAATTTTCATCTACTCCTATTGTTGAGTGAAATTTTAGTCATCAAAGGAAAAGCAAAAGAGAAGATCTTAAATGCTCTCCCAAGACACAGCCAGGATAGGGGGAACCTATGCTGACTGGAGCCCAGACCATTTTATGTTTAAAGGACTGTAGTTATCACTTGGCTGTATCATCAGAACAGAGTGTGGCACACTGTTACCAAGTAATTGCAAGAGGTCCTCCAATGTATTCTGCACTCTTTGAAGTTCCTGAGAGTTACCCCAGACAGACCACATCACTTGTTTCTGGACTACTGCTAACAAGTTATAAAATGTTAAAAATATCCATATCCCAGTAGAGGGGTTGTGGCTTCCTGGATATTACTAAATAAGAAAAATCAAAACAAACTCCTATAAGAGAACTTAACATAGCTGGCAAGGAAGTGTCTCCTGTACCACAAACTCTTAAACTGCTAAATACATGTAGATTTAAGTATGCAAATGACCCAGTAGTTTATGTAGACAAAGCTGTGAAAGAGGACCCAGAGGTACTGCTCAGGAGTGTGCTGAACTGTCAGAGGTGATGAGATGTCACATGGAATGGTCCAACTGCCTCAACACTTTTCAGATTCTGTCTTGCAGGTGGGAGGTGAGCTCTGGTTGAGACTCTGAGCAAGGAGATAAAAGGGCTGTTGGAGGAGGTGAGCAAAGCAGACTGTGCAGTATCAAGGAGGACAAAAAAAGAATGACAGATTGTTTGCAAAGACCTTGGGGAGGTGGGATCCAAATCCCATATTGCTTGGAAGGAAGGACTGTTAGAGGCTGTGTCCAAATGAGAGGAGGATTTAGAATGCCAGGTTGAAGGATAGAAGTTTGTGCATTTTAGTAATGGAAAGAAGGCTTTTTCTGTGCCTGCAGATGTCAGATGTGCTTGTAACAAGTGAGAAGGAGCAAACTCCCTCAGGGGAGGCATCTGGATCAGCAGACACTGATCCACATGTTGACATTCAGAGGAAAGAGTTGATGGTCGTGGCTACAGACCTCTACATAAGACAGAAACACTCATCTGCCAGCCAGACTTCTTGTCTCAGGAGGTTCATCACTTGTTGAGGCTTGAATCTGGAATGTTGCACAGACTGCTGATATCCATCCAGACTTTAGATGATTGCCTATTGGTGTTCATCCGCTTGGGCTGATACTGCTAAGTATCAAGTGACCTTGAATATATAAAGAATAACTACAAGCCTCTAGGTGGGAGCACAGAGGTCCAGGGCTGTTCTCCTTAATCATGTCAGTCAAGAGGAAAAATTTTGGTAAGAGTCGATGTTATCTTTCAGAACAACACCTGGTTGTATAGCTGATGTTTTAGGCAGGATCTTAGCTCTAGTCACCATGGGATTGTCCCAGAAGAAAAGGGACCTCTGGGGAGTCATGGTATACATCTGACAAAGTCAGGCAAAAGTATCTTTGCAAGACAGCTTGCTGACCCTGTGAGGAGGGCTTCAAGAGAAATACATCAGGGGATAAGGACAACAGACTGATGAGAAGTAGAGACACAGGGAGGCTCAAAGGGACAGCCTGATGGCAGGGGTCATGGTTCTCACATTTCACTTGAAAAAGATTGATGACAGATCTATCTCAAATGCCTGTACATGAAGACATGCAGCATGGGAAATAACAGGAGTCACAAGTCTGCAAGCCGCAGGGCTATGACCTCACAAATATGGCGGATAGGTCTTATGGTTGGAGAACTGAAATAAGTGGGTAATGCCTTCCTAAAAGGACAGGCAGAAAGGCAAGAAAAAGGTGTCACACCCTCACCAATGTGAAAAGCAGCTTGAATGCATGGGATTTTGTGGGATATCTGGAAGACAGGGGACATATTGTGAGCAACCCAGACACACTGAATGTGGACTACGTGACCATCTGAACGCATGTAGAATCATTTTATGTTAACAATAAGCTGAAGGGTATTTTGAGAATGCGATAAAATGTGGGAAAGCGCAGAGAGAGTTATGTAGGGAGGTAAGCTTGTGGGGCAGGAGATAGATAAGCTTGAGAAGCAAGGCCATGGGAGCAGAATCTAGAGGAGGAGTTGTTGGGGGGAGTTGAGCCGCGTGGACAGTAACGCTTAGCAAATCATGTATAGCCGATGAGCGCGTGGACAATGCATGGCACCAATCACAGACTGAGCTATCGCGTGTTTAGAAAATGCAATCTGTATATTAAGGGCTACTGCTTGCTAATAAAGTTGGCTTCTTTTGATCACATTGGTCGTGCGAAGAGTCCGTGAATTCCGCGTCAGGATTTTGCCTTAGAATTTGTGACAAGATGATTAGGAGCTTGCAGGTAAGGATCAGAGGAGAGACCAACAAGGGTAATATCATGGAGGATACCTGCTCTAAATCACCCCATCAAGAATAGGATGTAGATAAAGCTTTCTTTTGACAAATGGAAGATGGATGGTTCTAGTCAACCATCCTGACATTGCCCAGAAGGGTAACCTGAGGCCATTTGCAATGTGGGAGGTTCTCAGAGAGCATCATGGACAATTTTTTGACATGGGAGATTAGTGATCTGACTAGGGGAGACATTCTGCTGGATATGCTTTTCACCAAAAAGAAAGAATTCATGCACGACATGAAAGTTGACAGCAGCTTTGGCTAAAACCATATCCAGATAAGTGAGCAAGACAAATGGCAGAATCATAGCTCTGGACTTCAGGAGACCTGATTTTGGCTTGTTTGGGCAACTAGTTATCAGAGTTTCAGAGGGGACCAGGATGACAACACACACTGGGGCCTGACTGGATAGAAAGCAATTCTGCATAAAAGGACCTGGAGTTCCTGGTGGACAATACATTGAGTGTGAGTCAATGGTGTGTCCTTGTAGTGAAGAAAATCAATAGCATATTGTGATGTCTTAACAATAATGTTGTTAGCAGGTTGAAGGAGGTTCCCTCTATTCAACACTTGCAGGACCCCTTTTGGAGTTGTATGTCCAGTTTGGTGCTTCGCAGTACAAGAAAGACATGGACATGCTGGAGTGATTCCAGTGGAAACCACATAGATGTTTAGAGGGCTGGAGGACATGAGATACAAGAAGATCTTGAGAGAACTGAGTTTGTTCATCCTTAAAAGGAGAAGGCAAAAGGGACAATTTATAGCTATCTAGAAGTACTTAATAGGAAGTTGTATAGGAGATAGAGACTTAGAGATGTACAGCAGTAAGGCCAGAGCCTATGGAAGCAAATTGCAACATGGGAAATTATGATTAGGTATAAGGAAAGAGTTTTGCACCAGGAAGATAGTGAAATACTGGAAAAAGTCCCAGAACTGTTGTGGAATCACCAACCTTTGAGATATTTAAAGCTTAGTAAGATCTGAGCAACCTGATCTAACTTCAGAGTCTTCTATAATTGCAGAAACTTGAACTGAAACTGTCTAGAAATGTGGAAACTGACAAAAATGAAGGAAATTTTTAGTCTGCAAACATTGGCTGCAAGCAGTCATTGGTTACAGTAAAAGCAATTCAAAAAGATTTTGTTTTTCCAAATTGAGATTGCTGACATCCTTCTGATTCAACAATTAATGATGAAAATGTGTTTCAGAAGTGAAAAGAATTCATCGTACTCTATGTAAACATGAAATATATTCAAAGGATTTAAAAAGGACTGTGAGCTTATTTAAATAAACCTGTTAAAGATGAAGCTGAAGAACCTGTATTGCAGTTTTTTGATTGGTCTCTGACAATATATTGGATTATGGATGGAACAAAAACACTTAGAAACTGCTACAAGAGACTGAGTTAATTTTCCAAGAAGAAGTGACTCAGTTTAGAAGGAAGCATATGGAGGTTATTGACGGTAGCATAAATGTGGATGAGAATCCGTATTGCTGAGAGCTGGAAAATCTTGGGAAATGTAGAGACAAACAAGAACAGCAAACGGAGCAAATACTGAGGACCAGCACAAGCTAAGACAATGTCAGGTCTATTGCGAAAACAGAATAAGTTGCAATAGATTTTGCCACTTCAAAAGTTTCAAGCGCCATTATTGTATTTGTCTTTGGATAGCACAATGTTAAAATAGTGCCCTGTAAAGAGGAGACAGAGCTGTGATAAAAGTTGAATCAGCTACCAGAAATCAAACGGAACATTCAAAACTTTTAAGATGGATGCTAATTGAGAAGCCATCCTGTTGATAGAAGCATTCTACAAACTTTAATAGAAGAGGTACAAATATTAGAAGGGTAAACAAGCTAAATGTGAATGAAATCTTGTATTCCTTAGAGGCATATGTGTCTTAGCTGTAAGTGTAAATAAAAATAGAAAAGATGCAATCTGTAATAGTACTAGCGTAGAGGAAAATCATTTTGGGTTGAAAGTGCATCTTACTGATGTTCTCAATAAAACTGTCTTTGTTGAAGATGGGAACTGAGAAGAGTTTTAAAAGGTGTATTCCTGGAAATAGGTAGACCGTTAGCATGATAAATGTAGCTAAAAGAGCCTAATCTTAACGCTGTGTGAAAAGTTGTCCTTATACAAAAAGTGAGAGTTAAAAGAGGAGATACATAGGCTCGTTTGCACTAAGAATGGCAGGGCAAAGCTGTAAAGGAAAGGTACACCTGTTATTTTAGAGGGAGGAAAACCTGTGCCTCACTAAAAGAATTAAATGAATATTAAAAATATTACTCCTGTGTTTGATGTGTTATGTTTAGGAGGACTCTTGGCAGATGCTCTTAGGAAATTTAACACTCTCTATGGGACACATGTTTTCCCCAAAATGTCATTTGGGTTTTCTGAAGTACTAAAGGTACTTTATGAAATTAGATCTTCTGAAAGATTGTACTTTATCACCAAGGGTTCCAAGGTCCTTTGACATGAGTCAGACACATGAGCAGAAAGCATAAGCAGAGTAACTTTATACATTTATGGCCACTGCTTCTATAGACAAAGAGAGAACACAGCTATTCGCTGAAGTAGTGAACATTATAACAGACATTCACAGCTAATCTTAAAGCTTTTGATCAATAGACTAGTGTGTATATCTATTCGTTGCACTCAATACCATCTTAGACTTTGACAAAAGCCCAAAACTAAAGATACACCAGCCATGAGGTACTGACATGATACCAAACTAAGCTGCCTATGAATTTCTCCAAAGATAATCTTCTCAAGATGCAGTCATTAACATGTTTTCTTCATTACAGAGAGTCACAAAGTCTGTGATGTAGCTTTACTAAGGCTATGTCTTACTAAATGAAGCATCTGATACGCTTTTGCAAAATGCTCTATCAGTTGAAATGCACTTGAATATATGAGATATTCAGATATTATCCAAATGTTCTAGAGTTCATATGGCATTATAACTACCATGAAATACAAAAAAGGATCTGATAATTCACATCTGACATTCAGCCTAGGATATCTTAAAGAATGTCCATCTTTCAAAAAACAATAGAACATCCACCCATCCTCTCAATTTTGGGTCCTTTTAAGTATGTCAAGTTGCACACTCAAAATAGCCTTTTTTTCAATGTCTTGGCCAGTGTTTTACATTCTGTATCCAGTTTGCTGCAGCTGCAGTAAAAGAGGTCTAATACGTTGGCTTGTCTGAATAGCGTTTGGTTACATAAAACCATGGATATTGTGCTAGCAAAGAGTTTCTTGATTGCATGAAGAATAGAGTGGCCAAAGAACAGAATGTTTAAATAATAGGTAATAAGAAATGACTCAAATGCAATGATGAATACACTAGAGCTTTTATATGTGAGGAGGGAGTAATGTTGAGCCTGTTCTGTTTTAAGGGCTGTGATATCATGGCTAAAGTATTTAGACCAGAATGAGAAATGTTTTGAAAAAGCTTCATAGTAGCTTTATGTTGCTGGACCAGACAGAAATGAGAGGAGATATCTTTAGATTGTGCTAATTCCACTTTTAAAAACTGCAGAAATTTTGTCATTGATCTTAGTAGAATAGAATATGACTGTGTGAAAGAGAATGGCTGTGAACTGTTTTTAAAGAGGTATTATTTTATGGGAGCAGTGAAGAAACAAGACATCCGTTATAAGGATTTAAAGTCAGTTATTATTGTCCAGGAATAGCCAAGAATCTTAGTGCTTAAGAAGAAACTCTTCACTGACTGAGCTTTCCTCCCTACAAGATCCAGAACAAGACCCAGGCAACATTAAGTCACATTTGAAATCCCCGATTCAAAGTTTTCGGTGGGTTGAGATATTAGTGCACAGACCTTTTTCTGTCTTTGTGCACAGAAAATAGCTTTCACTCTTCTTGCAGCAGGATTTTTATCTGCTTCTTACATAAAAAAATATAAAAATAGTCAGAAGTTTGCCAAACTTAGAAAACTTCTGAGACAAATTCAAAATCACATATGAAATAGATTGCATCTATACTTTCAGTATGACCTAGTTTTCAGCCTGGAGCTTTACCTTGGTGAAGTCTACTGGCATGTTGTTCTTGTGTTTCCAAGTCTCAGTGTGTGCTTGTATTTCATACATAGCTATTTCCCTTGCATACATATAGGGTATGACTCAGCTCCAACTTTAAACGAATGCATTTTTATTGCTGCTTGTAGGTATGTATGTGTATATTAAAGACTTCGTTCAACTCCCCATGTAGAGATCTCATACTGTCTGTGACATACTTGAGATCCTCCTTGGGCTTCCAGCTACTCCTCCAGCAGACACAACTCTTCCACAGGGTCTGTCAGGTCCATCAATCTTGTACATTTTGGATGCCCTAGGACATGTCAAATGGCACTGGAAAGCTTGAGCAACCTAATGCAATTCTACGTTTTCACTGAGTACAGTGAACTTAAACACCCAATACAACAGTAAAAACTTGCAGTCAAGTGTCCTCCTCTGCTACTGAATTTTAGCCCTAAAGTTGGATGAGGTGAATTCCCTGTTTTGTCTCCAAAATTGTGCTTGTAGGTCAGGTTTGAATTCAAACAGGGCCCATACAAGCCATAACATTGTAGCTCTGGCTAACAGACTTTACCAGGATACCGTTACAGGACAACTAAATGTTGCCAGATGCTATTTTAGTTTTTGCTCTTCAGTTAACTGTGGTGATCACAGGCTGATGCCTGAATGCAAAACCCAGTTACTATGGTGTCAGAAGTTGGAGGGACTGGGCAGTTATCAAGTAAAATTTATCTAGCTTTTCAGGTAATCAGAAGCATATGATTTTCTATTATATTTTACAAAGATAGACACAACTTCTATTCAATTAAAAAATAAATTCTTGGGCTTCTTCCATGAATTAGAAAACTTCTGACAACTTGCAAAGCAGTTAGTGAGTACGGATTTGGTTATAGAAGTAAATGGGGCTGTTCAAAGGTAGATGCGCATGGCAGGAGCCGTGGTTTCACCTTGCAAAGGGTTTTGTCTCAGTATGAGCTTAAAATATTCCCCGTGTACTCAGTGAGGCATAGCATCCCTTCAGCTGCGCCAAAACCACTGTGGGGCTGCTCTAAGTAGGAACCCAACCATACTTCCCATTTGGAAAAAAATGGTGGCAAAAAAAAAAAAAAAGCCCAGCAAAAATGTAGGGTTTTGTTTATTTTTTGTTTTTGTTTTGTTTTGTTTTGTTTTGTTTTTTCTAAAAGCTGAATCTTTTATCCATCTCAATTGCTATCACAACTGATGATGTATGGGAGAGAAGTGCTTTACTGCAGTACAGAAACACAAAGGTGTAGCAGAGCTGGGATGGAGCAAAGCTATAATTTTTTGGCCATGAAACACTTTATATGATGAAGTCATGACTTGATGTTGAAGGTACATGAGGCATTTTCATGAAGATCACAAGCAAGTTAAGACATTTCTATACTCTCACACCCTTACATCTTCCTTCTCTTCCCTTCATCAGCGCTTATCCACCCCGCACCCTGCTGCTTCTGCTGATACAGCTGCATCAGGGGAGCACTATAAACCACATCCCTCATATGACCCAGGTTAAAAGTAAGTCTCCTTTACCCAGAATGGTTTACTGAATAAGTTTCCAGCCAAGTTATATCATTATAAGAATGACTATATGGGATCAAACCACCTGTCCTTTTAGCCCCGTATCCTGTCTCTGGCAAAAGAAGGTAAGCAACAGCTCAGGAACCTCTTGCTCAAGCAAAAATAGTGTTCATTCCCCCTAGCAGTCCCTTAAGCACAGCTGTGGGAATGGTAAAACATAGTTTATAGGTCAAAACAGGACCATGCAGAAAGAAGGGGTCAAAACCATCAACCTCTGTATCACAGCTTTAGCTATTTGGCAATTTTGGGCATACCTAACTCAAAGAAAACAGCCATGTAAACTGTCTACTATTGCTAGTATTTATTTCAGATTATTTTCTTATTTCTAAAAATGTTTTGTTTATAAATATCAGGAATTATGAAAATTAAAGGCATCCGCATGACTTTCTCTTTAGCTAGACTAGAACCTAGGCACTAAATCATACCTATTCTGCAGAAACTCTAGCCAAAATTCC
>NW_009596197.1:0-25185 GCF_000690535.1 Cariama cristata | reverse complement strand
GAGGGGCTGCCCGGGCCCGCCGGCTGACCACCCCTCAGCCATGGTCAGCAGAGGGGCTGCCCGGGAGGGTGTTTAGCCGCCATTTCACAAACGCAAGCTGGAGGAAGCGGGGTGCTGCTTCTGAAGGCCTCTGGGCTTTTATTGTTTTTTGTGCTGTTGTTTCTGGTACTAATGATCAACAGAAGGGTTGGAAGGGTGAGCGTTTTGCTGACAGAGCCAATTAAGAGAAAGAGGTCAAATGGGCTTAGTCTAGACAAGATAGTTTGAGACATCAGGGAAGCGTGCATGCTCTTACAATTCAGGTGCAAAGCGCTGCGTTGGGACGACAAGCAGTGTAAACGCTGCAGATTGTTTGGGGGGGACAGAAGATGTACTGGTGGAAAAACTAAAATCTGAAGATGTTAAAAGCACTTAGGTGGTTTGAGTGCCTTTTATATGGGATCCAAATTGCAGAAAATGCTGTGTCGTTTGCTAACAGAAAACGATGCCACCTTTGAGGTCGTGTCAAAATGTCATTATCATGGAAGGAAGGGATAATCCAAGTGGGAAGGGGTCTCAGGAAGTCATCTGCTCCCACCTCCTGCTCGGAGGCATTCAGCTGAGACTGTGTGGCTCGGGACTTTGTCTAGTTGGGTCTGGAAATAGCGTCAATTCACATATTTTCAGATAAAGATGTTCACAACTGAAATTAACTTTTGGAACACAAAAAATTTGGGCTGATCTGAAATTTTGCCCCTCCATATTCAATTTCCTGGATCTTTTCAGAAGACTGCATTATTGCAGGGGGATTATTTTCTCTATTTTGAAGGGGAAGAAGAAGAACTTTTAATGGGTCAGAAAATCTATTTTCTAGCCAGTCCCATTTCTGGTAGAGGCTGGTCACCACATAGGAGTGAACAAACGCTAGTGAAAGGTTTTGAGGTGTTTTATACTGAGTCACCCAGTAAGCCACTTTCCCTCCTTTAATATAATTTGCCCCAATGAGCAAGCAATACTATCTACAAAGTGGACAACGGAGCCTTGCCACTTGTGCGGTGCTGCAAAAAGCGCAAGTGCTGAATCTGCCCTGGGAAGCTGCAGGGCTCTGCTGCCACCCAGGGCTCTGCAGAGCTCCTAGCACTTTCCATCCTCCTCTGGGAAACTGCGAGACACAAAGCAAAAAAAAAAAAAAAAAAAATATGCTGCCCATTTCAGTTTCCTTTAATTGTTTTCTTTTGGCCGAGATGACTTACGGCAATTCATCTCCCCAACAGCGGGTGTGCCAGGCTGCAGTATAAATATTCTGGATGAGTAATGAGCTGATGGAGGTGTGCTGCTCTGTGGGCAGGCAGGCTGTGGTGGCTACCCAGCTGCTCTCTGCTGTGGGCATTACCGTGCGAGCGCAGGAACGTTCGGTTTTCTTGCTCCCTGAGCATCTTTCTGAACACACATGGCTCAGGTCGGCTCTGTCCTGTCCTGAGGAGCTGTGAATGAGCAGCCAAATCCAGATTCTGGATCAGAACAGCCAGATTCTAATCTCACATGCTATACTATTATGATAATTGTCATTACATGGTAGTATATGAAGGCCCAGCCATGATCAAAACCATTTTGTGCTGGGTACTATCTGCATTTATGCACTGTGACATAATAATCTCCACCTTGAAGACTTCAAAAGACAATGAGATCCAGTGTCATATCTTGAAAAGGCTATTACTGCATGAAAAGCACCTTTGAGAAAAGTGGCTTAAAAAAAAAAAAATTGAAGAGGAACAAACATTGCAGTCCATGGGAGGAAGAATGACTGCTCTTCAGTGATCTTTCGAGTTCTTTGTTTTATCGACCTCTGACCATTTTCATTTACAGGCCCCTGACCAGTAGATCTAAGCTTGCTGCCAGTGGGATGATGTTCCTGAAAACCCCTTTAGAGCAGCTGGTGGAGCCCTGGCTTTGCAGAGTTCAACCTGGTGAGCAGTAGCTGAAAAGCCAAGGAGCATTGAAAGTTGCCGCTTACAGTTCTTGTTCCCGCATTGCTTGTTACGTCTCTTGGGTGGTAAGATGTCTGCACTGAGAAAAACACTTCCGTGCATCTATATGGAGGGGTCTACATGTTGGGAACCCTGAGGGTTGCAGCAGGCAAATCAGTATGAGGTGGGATAAAGAACAGAGCAAGGGGAGACCTGGAAGGTCTTCAGGATAGTCACAGTGGCTTTGTAAAGGGAACTGTAGCCCCTGTCCAAAGAGATGAACAGACATATGGGGAAGAGGCATCTGTTTGCTGTGGTCTGCATGGATCACTAGAAGGCTCTTGGCAAGGTCTCCTGTAAAATGCTTTTGGAGAAACTCAGCAGCCATGGGATAAGACACAATGTCACTGCGTAGATAATTGACTTAAAAATAGGAAACAGAGAGTAGAACAAAGAGCTTGGTTCCTGCAAAAGGTGCAGCCCTAAGCTAGTTCATTGCCTGTTCAGGAATCACTCCGAGCCAAGAGACCTTGGTGTTTCAGACCGGTCAGGACTGTGTAACATCAAACTCCACAGAAGATGACAATTGTGTCCAGACAGTGCCAGCCAAAGCCTGTCAAAGCGAGAACTTCCGAGAGCCTAACTAACTTTTACAAACTCGAGGCACTTGTTTGTGTGCCTGGAGTCACGCTGACTCTCTGTGAGACTGGAAAGCGCAGCAATGCAGAGAATTAAAAGACAAACAGATTTGTCTCTGACTGCATGGACATTCCCAAATTGTTAAAAGCATTTCATTTGAAATAACATTATGGGTGAAACTAGCAAACAGTAATAGATTAAATTTGCAGAAACAATATACTGGGAAGAAGTTGCATCTGTCCTATTTTCAGAGACCTGAGATTCCCCATACTGAATTAACACTTCAGATGAGTAAACATGGAAAGCTGTCAGCATTCATTTTAGCAGCTTCTCACTAATCATGTACAAAATCCTATTTAAAGTGGGTGTGGCCAGGAAAAAAGAGGTAGCGCAAAATGCAATACACAGCCATAACACAGGGCATGGGATAAATCACCTGACCCAAACAATGTCAAAGAAATGTTCGCTGAAAAGAATATTCTTAACAGCCCAGGTAAGAAAGGAACTTTTTTCTTTGAATATAACTTTGGAGGAATTCTTTGCAGCTAGTACAAAAGCAATTCTGTCTTCAACTGCAAAGCTTCTTCGAAGTCTTGCACACTGTATTTATAGCTTCTAACCCCATGGCTAGTACTCATCCTGCGAAGCATGTGTCTTAAAAACTAATGGAGGAGTTTGGAAGGAGCTTTGAGTTGGATTCCCAACTGGTTCACAGTGTTCTACATTTCTTCTCGAATCTTCAAGATCAGAAGTGGATGACCCCATTAGACTTAAACAGGATACTCTTTCCCCCACACTCAAACTGACCTGAAGCTCAATTCTTTTGGAGGACTGAAGAGGTTCAGATCATCTTTTCCCCTTTTCCCCCTTCATATTTCTCGCACTTCCAAAGAGCAGCACTGAAGCACAAGCCTGGAAAACAGGATGCCTGCATTTACTCTGCAGCCACCTGCCAGTCCCCAAGGCAAAGGTAGCAAGTGGAGATCCCCCTTTCTCAGATGGAGAAACGCCTCTCAAAGTTGCAAGGAGGTCCCACTCTTCCCCACCCTTCAGCTATAAGCAGATAGGTCGGTCCTGCCCTGGGGCAGGAGATGCGGACGATTGTGTTAGCAAGTCCCTCTGTGCACAGTGCAATGCATTAAGGGTCTTTCTGTAAAGAGGAGCCCCTTCTCCCTTTCCTTTTGCATCCAACAGCAAAATGTAGAAGACCAGCCAAGTGATGTGGCAGTGTTTGTGCTGGGCACGGTGCAAAAGTTGCTGTCTCTTGGGAGGGACAGGACTGTCAATTGCTGTTGTTCCCACCCCTCCAAATCCTCTGAGCTCAGATTGATGAGAGATTCAGGCACAAAGTCATTTCAGTGAATACAGATGAGCTGCCCCCCATGACTGCATGGCCACATCAGTTTCTGGGCTAAATTCCTTAACTCTCTATTAGTGGCTAATTAAATCAAAATTTCCATTGCATACTGGAAGTGGTAATGAGCCTGGCGTGACAGCAGCATGCAGCATCCAGAATTTGCAAGACAGGGAGGGGAAGAACAGTGTAAGTATAGGAAAGAGCAGGGGAGAGGAATTTAATTTGTTTGAAAAAGGAGTGCAGCGCCTGTCCCATCCCCCAGCACATGCTTTCCTGTACCAGGTTGTTTGTCTAGCCATAAAGTTAGTGTTTTGTGACTCAACACACAGCATTGTGCCCTTGCTGCTAGATGCTGATGCTAATTCAGAGCAGCACTCTGCATGCTTGGAGCACCTTTCATCCCTGGGCATCTGACAATACTTCACCAGCTATATCCGCTTGTGTGAATCGCCTTGTCAATCACTGCTATGCTAATAACAACACCCAGCGTTTCCAACGTGCTGCCTTCCTCCTGTCCAGCTACAATTCACTCAACGGGGTTTTGTTCAAATGCTGTGCAGTAAAGAATGAGCATGGAGGGGGGAGGGTGAAGATGAATAAGCCAGGGGGAAATTTTTTGATCAACATGGTCATCTTATTAAGAAAATAAGTTTCAAATATTTCTTCCTTGTTTCAATTTAAAAAAAAAAAAAAAGTTTTGCTGTAAAACTTGAAGAGCAGTTTTTGAATTAAAAAGGCAACAATCAGTCTTGAAAATGGTTCTGCGATGCCCCAGAAGAGCTGCAGTTCATGTGCCTTCTGACCCGTTTCTCTTACATGGCCAGGATGCCTCATCTCAGTATCTCCCAGCAGCCACCCTTGTTAGCAACGAGTATGCACTCCTTGCCTGCTTGTTTTCCAAGTGAGGTGATGTGCATGAAAAGAACCACAGCCAGAGCCAGCAGCAGGGCCTCTGCGTGATCCCTGAAGCTCTGAGGGGGTAATGCACCCAAAAAACCAAAATGTTTGCCCCTGGTTTTTAGGAGGCAAACTGGTATATCCGAACACTTCTAATGCTAGTCAGCAGTAGCGGGTGGAACATTTCCAAAGGGCTTACAAACATGAGCTGTCTCTGTGTTGATGATGTCTGAGGCAAAGTGATAGTTCTACTATAGGGAGGATTTGGAGTTCCAGGGAGGGTCAGGCTGGAAAGCTTCCAGGAAGGAACACACAATCCTGGTGAGCAGAGGTCCTGGGCAAGCAAGCAAATGTTACCAAAAAGGTCCCACAAAGCTTGTTAGTCAGACTCACCCAGCCGCCAGAGCCTTTGGCTGCCACAGTGCATTTTTCTATGAGATGGATTAAAAGCCTCATGTCCCAGAACATGAGCATCATACCAATACAAAAAGTCTTGCTCGCCCATGGAAGAAGTGGAAAGTGTAACTGATATTTTGCCTCTTTGGGAACTTTCGTAAGTGTTTTTTTGGCTGAGTTTCATAAGCACTTTTTTATCCAGGGCTACAAAGCTACAAGTAGCTGATGTGTTTGTGGCCGTTCAGGCTGAAGGCTGTACCTCTGATGTTAATTGAATCCTGTGATCCCTAGCATGCCCTTGCAACACCAATAACAGAAACATCTGGCAGAGCCAGCAGAAGTGCATCAGAGCCCTGATTCCAACAGCAATTTAAAAAGGAGGGGGAAAAAAGGGAAAAAGCCAATTACATGTAATTGGATTCAGTAAACTGAATTATCTCACTATTAAAGCGGTGCTTGTTTTTCAGATAGTGGGACATTCAAACTATCAAAAGCATTAATTGGTTCATCCCTTTTTTCAAGTACTTTCTCAACAGTGCCTCTATTCGAGAGCTGCAACCTTTTGTTCGCATGGGGAATCTGAATTATACAGACCATGTTTGTATCTTGGTAGCTCTATTCATTCTGACTTTTTTGTCATGTTGGTGTTTTAACTCAAAAATGAGCTGAGACTCCTGCAAAACATAATGGAAGGTTTATTTCTTCTTTTGTAATGCCTTCACTGTTGCTGGAGGTGTAATTTAACAAGGGAGAAAAGGAGAGTAATGTTTTGAGTCGGATTCTTAGTCAATTCAGGTCTCAGACGTGGGAGCTAGGTGGATGGGTAGGAAGCCAAAAGAAACCAGAATCCTGCTCTGTGGTGTTGTGCTGCTTGACATGTGCATGTCCTCCACAGCTCCAGGACTGCACTAGGGCAAACTTTTTTTCCTATGCCCTCTACAGCCACCTTTCAACAAAGGATGTTTGATGCTCACAGACATATCCCAAAGGATTTCTGGGCCACTGCTGACCCTAAGGCCTCCGAGCACTGCCGTAAGGAAACCCTTATGCCCGTTGTCAGTTGCTAAGAGAGGGGCCAGGGATGTCAAGGAATTTTTCTGTGCCCAAAGGGTACGTTTGTCACTGTGCATGACTGAGGATGAGGCCCCTTGCATCTTTCTTTCTGCCTTACTAAATGGATAATGAATGCTGGAAAAAAATAAGTCAGATCCAATGAGTTATTTAGGCAAATTGAAAGCATTATGTCAATTTGATGGGCAGCATTTCAGGCCAGAATGGTACTATTGGCATTTTCTTCCTTCTGAATCGATAACTCCTAAAGGATTACAATTTAATTTTTAAAGGGTAATTCAATCAAGAATTTGAAAACAGAGGGCATTCTTAAAATTAAACTTTAATCAGATTTATTTATTTTTTTAAATTGTACTTGCAGAAAAAGAAGAGCAATTTCCAAACTATCCTTCACCTTGGACTTAAAGGGACAATTTTTTCTTATATCCCTACTAGGAATCTGTCCCTTTGCTTACCTCAAGTTGCTCTTGTCTATGCCAGTTCTATTCAGACATGTTTCCGTTAATGCCCCGAAGAAGTATCTTCCAAATACATGAAAGACTTGGCTGAGTTTTTCATTGGTGACTGCCACCAGCATCAACTGATTTCTCTGCATCTGAGAGTCTCCCCACAGAAGTGGGACTGGCTGACAGAGAAAAGCCCATTTGTTATGTGACAGTATTCCTCCTCTTGTCTATCTTCTACTGCCTCTTTGTCTCAAAGTTAAGAGCCAATGCTCCAAATAAATGCAATTTTAGGAGGGACCTGGAGTAGGGGATTAACAGTACCTTTTGTTCACTGAATTTTGTCAAATGACATTATTTGGATTTTTGGATACAGCTGCTGATCAGAGACAGCTGAGTGCCAAACTCTTCTAGTCCTGTAGAAATCCTAAACCTGATCAGTTCAGCCCAGTCTTCAAAAAAATTTTAGGCTTCTTCTGGATGATGCAATAATTTGAAAGCCACGTAAGCAATGCAAGATTCAGGCAAACACCTACTTGGATTGTTGAAAGTTCTAAGCAGGTCTAAATAGCTATGTTTTAATTTCTCTCTTGCAGCTACGCTGGGTACCTCAGTACAAAGTTTAGATTCTCAAAATCATTGCTCTGTGGATGCCTAAGCCACAAAGCACCAGAAGTCTTCAGATACCAAAGTGCTCACGTGTGCCACGCAGCAGAGTGCAGTGCAGAAGCCTTGACCTCTCTGGTCGCTCCTGGCACAGAGCACCACTCTTTGGATACAGCAGCACAAGCCCAGAAGGACACCTGCCTTCAAGCCTTACTTTGCCTGCTTTAGTACTGTGAGAGCACAACGTCTAGGTGCAAGGCTCTTGGGGATTTGTTTCGGATCTCATCATCTTTGCAATTGCTGCTACACTTCTACTGGTAAAATCCTCATAGTTCCTAAATACTGGCTGCAGGGCTTCTGCTGCTAAGTGGGGAGACCCGGGCAAACTCCCACAGGAACCCAAGAAGCTGTCCTCCTGTGTGTCCCTCTGGTTGGGCCTGTGCTCGTCAGCTGAAACAGATTAAAGCAACCCATTGTGTGCCAGAACTTCAGCCAGGCACAGGGGCACGTGGTACCTCTGCAAAAATGTTTAGTAGCCCCGGGGGAGAGACACAAAAGGAGATCTGTGAAGAGGTGAGAGGACACACAGGGCAAGACAGTGAAGAGACACATTAAGAGACGTGAGAGGAGAAAACGGAGAAATGGAGGGGATCTGTGCAAGGAGACATTGTTGGAGATCCAGCTGGAGATGCCCTTTCAGAAGGAGGCACTCCATGTAAGAGGAGGTCCCTCTAAGGGGAGGAGGACCCATGTCAGAGCAGGTACACCTCCAAAGCTGTCCCTGCTGTGCCTCACCTGGCTGACAGAGGAAACTGGATTAGACAGCTTCTGAATGGGGGCTTTAAGCCCTTTGCTAGTGTTCGATTGTGGGATTTAGGTCCTGAAACTAGCAGAGAGCATTCACTGAGTACTTAATCTACATCTATAAGCATCTATGAGTCAAATGCCAAGACTAAGAAGACATCTTATCTTACTGGTGAGCTCTTGACTTCAGCTGAACTAAATGTGTGTTAGAGCACTCACTGGGGATGAGAAGCAGTTGCACAGGGAGCCATTAGCAATCGAATAGGAACTGCTGTCTTGACAGATGATGCAGTCAGGACTCAGGGGATGCTGATCTCATAGGAATGCATCACACAGAAATGGCAAAGAGCACTCCTGTTCTGGGAAGTGAAGCTTCCTAGATGGACCTGATCAGTTCTCCAGGTCTTTCACTTCTATGACATTTTCATTAAGTGTTTCTTCTAATATTTTTCATTTTTGCTTCTGAGACCCTAATCCTTCTGCCCTTTGAAATTAAGAACCTTTGTCCATTCAGTGACAGAAAATCTGAAATCAAATCACTGATGATCACAACAGCTTTCCATTTTGCAAAAGTCACGGTGACACTGCAGAAAGCAACGGGTGATAAAATGCTGCTATAGTACACCCTCATCTCAGTACAACAAGATCTATTGTTTCAAAAACAATGATTCCTTCAGATTTCATTAGAAACCCCCATTAAGTGAACCCTCCACTAAATAATCTGTACTTGACACTTTTTGTCATGCAGCCACATAGCGATCAAGGACACTTTAGGTGGAGTAGTGCAATAGGGTGACACATGGCACAAAGAAACAATAATGAGGATAATTATGAAGATAAGGTCCCTTTGGGAGTCCATTGTACTAAATGCCTCAGAAAATCTGAACTACCCAGAGGTTTTCCCATAAGCACTCTTTTCATGGAGAAGTACTCACACATCCCAGAACATCAAGGTTAAAAATGCTTCCTGCTTCATTATTGTAAGACAATGGTTTTCTTTTGAACCATTGTTTATGTGCCAGATGGGCCATTGATGCTTTGCTTGAAATAGAGGGAATTGTGTGATTATAAAATGCAATAAAAACCCCAAACACCTCTCTGACTGAAATGTGATCAGCAATAGTTTTGTTTAAGGTGACATCTAAAGCCTGAAAAACTTGCTGTAATTAACCATGAAGGAAATAAAAGAAAATGACACTGCACATATTTTTTCAGGATGTGATACTCCTGCAATCTGAATTAAAACTGTAGAATAAGGAACAGATGAAACAGAATTCTTCCACTAACCTGAGGAAAGAGAGTGGTCAAGCACTAGAGAGGATTTTGCCATAGTGGTGAAAGACTAAGGAAAATGTCATCACACCCGTGCGGGTCAATAAGTGCCTTGGAGCAAAATCCAAGAAGATAGAGGTGTAGACTTAGGTGGAATATAGTCTGGGACAGTGATCCAGAAGATGTTTGCCCTAGCAGCTGCAAAACCCTGCATGCAGTAGAATGATACCGGTCCCCATAGTTAATTCCTGAATATTTTCTTGGTTTTCCAACGGGTTGAACACTCTTCAATAGGAGTATCTTGGTTTTCTGCACCTCTTCATGTAAATATATCCAGAATGACCGTTCCCTAAATGTGAAAAAGAAAAAAAAAATTAAATACTATATATATATAAGGATGAGGGAAAGGGTGGAGAGGGATGGGTTTCTGCCTTTTCCAGTTATCAAGAAATGAAATTTTCAGCTATAGTTCTCTTTTTGTTTTATGTACCTGGCATTTATTATCTGCTAAAAAAAAAAAAAAAGTAGTTGTGTCTTTTTTGTACATTTCTGTTTCTTTCTGATTATCAAAGTGTGTTGTCAATTCCTTGCTGCAGGCACTGTTTTGTCATAATCCTTTCAGAATAAGAAAACTAAAAGAAACCCCAAGAATAACACAATATGAATTCCAATGATCTCTCCTTTTCAATTAATGGCTCAAATAAGCATTTGATTTAAATTCATAGAGACACTTGCTGCAGGCTAATTAAAAATAACATATTGTTGGCAGATCATTTATTGAGGGAAAACAAATTGACAAAAGATAAATCAAGTTGCTACGTAAGTAACTAAAAAAAAATACACAGCTGAAATTGTAAATTAATACATACATTTATCAATATCTCAACCAGGATTGAATAATGAAGTTTAAATTTCCTGTAAGAGATAGGTAACAAGAAGATGTGGCTGAAGTAATGTGTTAAGTATTCTGTGACTCAAATTTGCATGCACACTGGTGCAAGTAAGCCATGGCACTGCAAGATTTCATGTACTGAGACCTTGAACTTGTCAGTCCAAGGTCTTCTCTTCTGGCCAGTACCAGATGTTTCAGGAAAAGATAGAAGAAACAGTGCGGAAGAGCGTCAGTGAGCAACCTTTGTCTTTGTCTCAGAAATTTACCTCCTGAATCCTAAGAGTTTTGATTCTGTATTCCTTAGGAGTAAGAGTCTATAGCCATTCCACAAGTTCTTTTAAGAAGGGTTTTAAGTCCAATCAGTGCTAATTCTTGGCAGTTTCGTTACGTGGATAAATGCCCAGTCATTTAATTTCATACACGTTTTCATGCTGTCCTCATCGCTGTAATATCTGTGGATAATACTGGTTTGTATTAAGCCATGTGATTAAAAATTGCCAAAAGTTTTCTTCATCTATTGGATAGCAATTCATTAAAATTATCAGAGATTTAACCAGGAAATCTGTCCAAGGGAAGACTCAGTGCTCTAAATTATGATGAATTTGGTGTAAGAGAGATGAGGTGGAACAATTCCGCTATCTGGCATATTAGTACAAAAATAATTAATACAAGCTTACTCAAGCCTGGAGAAGGAGGAGCAGCTGTGCCGTGTGTCTGTGGCACGTGAGGATAAACTTAACTAAAGTTTCTGTGTAATGAAAAGAGGAGTCACATCATCCCAGGAAACAGGTTAGGGAGGATTATCAAAATATAGCCAGACACAAACTGTCCAGCAACTTCGTACAGTGTGTTGATAACAGAGTCTTTAAATAGGAGTTATGCAGGTGGCTTTCCCAGTGCTGACTCTAACCAAGAGGGAGCAGTGCATCAAGAATAGGAAGGGGGAAGGCAGTTTGGGTAAAATCATCCAAGGATCGTGAAAGTTCATGAATCTGACAGAATAACATAGTACACACATAGTGAACTTCAAGATGACAGGCATCAATACACCCTGATAACTAGGGGGTAGGAGCTCATAAGATCCAAGTCTAAGGGGAAAAAAAAAGGTTCTTTAAAGACGTTATGTTACAGGTACAAGTGCAAATTATTCCAAAATGAAGGAAGGATGTCAAAGACATCAGCCTGGCTAAATGAGAAACTATTCAGTGTCCTCAAAGAAGAGAAATACAGAAGGTGAGGACTACAACAGATTGATAAGGTTGATTCTAGAACAACAAACAGCACAACCCTTGGGTCCAAGAGGCCAGATCTCTGCGAGATACAACCACCAAGGGACAGAAAAAGTTGCCAGAAGTAGCCTGCAGTTACATGCCTGAAAAGAGGATGAGCAAAGAAAGAGTTAAGCTACCTTTCAGAAGGAGGAAGAAACCTGTTGAAAGATGCTGCCAGAAGAACCAGTTTCTCATGTTTTTGTTTTTGTCGTGTGTCCGTGTGTCCCCCCCCCTGCCCCCCCGGCAAGTTTTCAGTGTAAAGGTCAAGTACAAGCCTGTATCTATAGTCAGTGGGGAGAGACGTGGTCACTTCTATGGGTTAAGCCCCATCAGGACCTCATTTTGAACGCTCTAAATCCCTTTCAGAAGAAATCCCTCCTTCCTTCAGCTCTCAGCAGAGGTTCAGGTGACCCTCTCTGGTTTAATCTTAGCCTGTGGGAACTCCGTATGCTGTGACCATGCTGAGTGTGATATAGCAGAGTCGGGGCCTGTGAATCCCAGCACCCATTTCTCCTTTCTTCATCAAACGGCTCTGTGTTGTCCCTGTGGTTAATATCTGCTGAAGGAAGCCACTGGTGCTTAATGCACAATCTGGGTTTTCCTGGCTCAGAAAGAAAACAGTATTTAGGGGCTGGATTTCCAGATCTGCATAAGGAAGGTGTATTAGCATTGATATTTGGATAGGATAGTTTCCCACCTTGTCCACTGAGCAGAACATGGGCTTTGAATATCATATCAAACTTTTTCTGCTTCGTTGAGCTTCTCTTTTATGCCCTGTTGCTTTCCTTTGGCTTTTCAAGGTATGACCATTACTGAAACAGAATAATAACTAGTACCAGGGATCCCACTTCAATTGCACATTCACACAAAAGCCATTGCTTAGCTTTCAGCAATTGTGTATAATTTGGAAAAAAGAAAGAGGAAGAGAAAAATAATTTGTTATACTTCAGCAGGCAAATGAGAGGATCCAAATGAGAGTGGCTTCATAACAGCATGACAGCTAACTTGGTAGCTACTCACGAAGCCGATTGGGAATGGTCTCTCTCAGCAAGGTAGTGTTGTATGCTGACCTCAGTCATTCAGATGGGAGAGCTTTATCGCTGAACTCAGTGGGAATATAAATGATGTTCGATGGAAATACTGCCAGTAGAGCCCCTCTGGGTTAGGAGATCATATCTAGAATAATGTGGGTGGGAATTTGAAGAGTTCCATGGGAGTATAAAACTGATTTCTACTTTCAACTGCAAATGAAAAGAAAATACAGCCAGTTAGTAAAAATGTTGCATACATGAGTGCAAGGAGGGAGAGTGTGAAAGAAGACAGAGTTCTCTGATATTCTGTCTAGCATTAAAAAATCATGCCAGTAGGTAACTTGTCAGCAACGCATGGCTGTGTTGAGCCTCCCACAGCATCTGTATTGCAAAGAGCAGTTTTGATGATTTTTTGTCCCACTCAGGACGGAATACTTCTAAAGCCCGTCTACCCCATCGCTGCCACCGTATGTAATCTGCACCAGGAGAACATGGAATTTCTTCTATCTTAGTTTCTGAGTTTTATCATGTATTTTTTTCTGAAGATGAAATTATTGTTGCAGCTTCTTTCTGCTTTTTTTTTGAAGGTCTTAGTTCAGCTGTAAGGGCTACCCAGAGTTTGGGTTATTGTAAGGATCTGGAGAGAGAACAGTGGTAGAATTTTGCAGAAACGATGCTAAATCTAACCGATTTGTTTTAACTAGAGAAGACCTGATTCTGCTACAGTCTTAATTTTCTCATCAGAGCAATTTCTCTGATTTACATCTGCACGTGAGGGGAAAATTAAGCCCCACTGTGTCTGAGAGACAGAAGCTGGAGCCTGTAGATGTGATGTTACCAAAGTGGGTTTTTGTTTGTTGGTTTGTTGATCGGTTGGTTTTCTCTATTTGTTCCTTCAACCCCAGCCCTGTCTCTGTTTTCAGAAACTGGAAACAGTATGTTTGTGACAGAAAGGTTTTGGTTTGTTGGAGGAGGAAAATGGATACAAACCAGGTTTTCTAGTAGAAAAGAAAAAGAAGATTGGAATAGTGAAAGAAAAGTATAATTTTTTTTTTTTCAGGACTAAAAATGTTTCAGGAAAATGTCTGTTTTTCTTGAAAATGCAATTCTCATCAAAATAGAGAGGTTCAATAGAGAATTAAAAATAGAGATTCAGCTGAGTCCATTTGCCCCTGATCCTAGCTGTGAAATGTCGACAGACTGTGGCTACCCTATGGGTTTGCTTCCATCTGATACCATGTTCTTCTCTGCGCCTGGTATTTCCTACTGGCTATACCAATCTGAAGGTTTAGAAACACCAAAGATCAAGAAGCCCAAACTAGGGCTGGACGCTGCAGCTTTAGTCTAAGTCTAATGGTGCCATATGTCACTGGGAATTTATATAATCTTTATTGCCTTTCTGTGACTCATTCGTCGGACTGACTCATCCTCCTAGTTAGGCTTTTTTCCTCTGTGGAAAACACAGCTTGTTTTTATCCAGAGCCCTACCTTCCATTTTATTTAGGGTCAATCTTAACCTCTTTTTGTACTGGACCAAGAATACAGAGCATCTGTTTCTGCAGATGTCCTTATTCTAACACAGCTGCGCAGTTGCCCTCCCTGGAGTACTGTTACAACCATAGGCAAATGTCACTTATCCCCAGTGCTGATGCCTTCAGGTCCTTTACATTCGCTTGGTGTTTAGTCTCCTAGCCCTGCCAATATTCAGTCCATCCTATGTCACTCAAAGCTTACTATCTGTCATCCAAAGGGACCTATTTCTGAGACAGAGAAGAGTGAATCCAGCCATAGCTTCATGAGGTGCTGTCCCCAGAACAGCTCTTCTGCCGTACTAGTAGGAGGTGACTGGCAAGTTGCCCAACACAAAGTAGTCTTGTAGAGAATAATATTGTTGTGCTGGGATCAAGACCAGGATATGAATCAGAGGGGCTGTTCCAGGGTCCAGGTGCACTCTGGGGACATCAGAAAAAGGAAAGGATCAGCTACACTTCTGTCTATTGAGTAGGGGACTGAATCTCGGAGATAATGTGCCCTCTGCTTGAACAACTGGACAACTTTATTCTAGACAATTTTGTGATAAAGGGGTGACTTCAACCCTTCTATGGGTTGCACGGCTGCATAGTCACAATCCCATCACTGAATGCACCTGTGGTGCTAACGGCAAGCTGCAGCCCTCATAGATCCACCCAATAAATACACAATCATAGTATGACAAGGCAGAGCCTGTTGATGTCTCACAGCAGAGAAGAGTAGACTTGAGTGCTATAAATAGAAAGAGAAAACATTATCAGGGTGGCTAAACATATGCAGACACTCCATATTTCATCTGGGTCCTATGCTAGTGCCACCTACTGCCATTGGAAATACATCTACGTAGTGAAGAAAGAACAGAAATGAATGCACCGAGCCTTACAATTTATCTGTTCTGCTGCTCGTAGCTTGAGTGTGGCATGACTAATTCGTACAGGTGAGCAAGGTTAGAGCTACACACAAGTATCAAACTTGCAGGGAACCTTCCTCAGTGATTTCTTGGCATGGACTTCAGACGTGACAATGTGATCGATGTTGTACAAGTGAGCAGAGAAATACTTACTGTGACCCAACACTGATGGAAAGATCTACTGGCCTTGGTAATGGTGATATTTCTTTCTTGCACCTGGAAAACTGTTCTCATGAACTTTTTGGAGGGAGAAAATAAGTAGTAGCTATGAGCAAAGCATATAGTGTACAGTCAAGATAGCATTTCATTAGCATGATGATTAGATTTGGTCTGAAAGCCTGATGAAAGCAGATCTTGATAACAACTAGAAATGAAATCCCTGAAGCAGTTTTGTAATGCAAGTATTTGAGGAGACCAAGTAGCTCCAGGCAGCAGAGGCATGGCTATGGTGAATTTAATAAGCAGTGGGAACTTGGTTTATATCAGGTATAGAAGGAGCAGCCCAAAGCCAGGTTGCTCTAGCATATTGTGGTAGTACATATTTTATTTATCACTGAGTGCTATATCAGAAAGAATTTTCTTCAGATCCCCCCTTTGCTCCTCATTTTTAGTTTTTCTCTCATCTGTTCAACTCTCCTTGATGTTTGATACATTTTTCATCCCCTGTCTTCATTGCACTTCGCCTTTCTACCTCTTTTTCAAAAATTTCCTATGTGGGCATGGTCTCAAGAACTTGATGTTCTCATTGAGGTTTTGATGCAAGGGTGTTGTAATGTCTTACTCAGCCTCTATGAAATCCATCCCACAGTAAACCATTAGGTTCAGCAAGACTCTGATAGTGCAAGTGCCTTGAACTAAATTTCTCTAAGAGACCAAGTTCATCCATCCTGAGGCCCCATGGAAGTTTCAGAGACTGGTTACATGAGTAAGAAGAAGAGAACAGTGAAGAAGACATGTGCTGTTGGAGTGTTCAGATCAGTTTCAGAAGAACTCAACTAAGGTTCAGCCATTTCTCCTCAAGATTCCCAGGAAGGAAGATAAAAACATTTTGGTTTTTAGGGTTGATGTCTTTATTAGAGTCAATTACAACAGTCAGTGAACTTAGCTATGGCCCTATTAGGAAGCTCACAGAAATTGTGACTATTTCTCTTAGTTTCAGGTTCATTTAGGGACCACAAGCAGCCTGATAAGCACATTCCCCAAGCGCAGTGCTTTCAGCCCTGCCTGTTGGTCTAAGCATATTTTATCCTGAAACTATGGAGGCCTATTGAATTCTGAATTTGGAAGAGACATCTCAAACTAATGGCCAGTCTGGTCAGTATGTGATAACAAGACATTGAGAGCTGAGCACTCTTGAGAGCTTTGTTTTACCATCTACCATGACCAAAGACTTTGAGCTGATATAAATGTCTCCACAATTCAGCACCAAAAAAATTCTTCATGATGAAACAACCAAAAGCTATGTCCAAGTCACTCAAGAGTCTGTGAGGAACACTCTATAAAGCTTTTGCATGCCGGTAAAATTTTCTATGGATGGAAATCTGCAGTAGAGGTTAATTCTAGGACAAATCCATCTACTTATGTACTAAAGAGCTAGTCTTCCTAGAAAATAGTGTTCATGTCAAGAAATCACTTCTCTAAATTGCAACTTGAAGTGACATTTGGCCCATTAATACATAGAGAGTTAAAGCTGACTATGATCATTCTTTTATTACATTCCCTGGCCTCTAATGTATTTTAGTACTTTCAGTACTCTACTTTGACTGTAACTGTTTTGTTCCAGGGGCCAGGAATATAACTCTGCTATTACATCTTGGCATCAACAAGAAAGGGGCAGAAGACAACAGCTGCATGAAAATGTGCTTTTTGCAATACAGAAGGAAAGCTGCTATAAGATTAAGAGTGGGCTTGCATCCAGGTTTAATTTTGTCTAGCTACATGAGCATTACGGTTTCTGTCCCTGTTGCTAGCAGCTAGTATGATTGTATCTTGGACTGAAATAATTCACAGGGAGGTTTGGAAGAGTCAAACTTGGAGCATCTGTTGATGGACTGTGTAACTCCACTGCTTGTGCAGAGTCCTGTACAAGCTGGCTAAACAAGCAAGACTTTTGGCTTGCCTCAGCACTGCCCTTGCCCAGGCGCTTTCCCTGCACATTTTTCCAAAACTCAGGCTGAGACAATCTCTCAAGGCAGGCTGGTGGACTTGTAACATGAGCAATAGGTTAATTAATTTGGTTTTGAGCAGGCACCCTGCACAACACACAGCTGGTTTCCGTGCAAGGGCACCATGGAGGTGCACAGGGCCTGATGGCCTTTCCTACTCCATCGGCATGATCAGGCTACAGCAGTCACTGCAGCTGTGTGGGGAGAAGGAAAAGAGGTTCAGCATTGAACTGCGCAATAGAGGTCAGATCATTGCTGTAGGTACATCCTCTGGGATTAATTTAGGTAGGTGTAACAAAGCCAGCTCCAAAACTTGAAGCACTCAAGACTCATGACCTGAAACTTTCCCCACAGGGCAAGTGCCCCTGCTGTTGCCTAAAGAGAAGAAGAAAGAGAAAAGTTGAGATTTATTCTTCTTTTGAAAAAGATTATGTCAAATGCACCTCCAACGCACAGAGCCTTTTATACTAAAGGCTATAAATAGTAATAATAGCCCAAAGATGTAGGAGACCCAGGTCTGATTCTCTGTGCTTCCTGAAAAGACTAAAACTCACTGTCTCTTACTCATAAGAAAACAGCCTGGCTGCCATAGAGATGTGAGGAATATGGAGGGGCTCTGTCCCTTTTTAATTCTGCATTTAGGTATTGACACTTCATCTACATGGGTCCTGCAGTAGTTGCTTAAGTCCTGTTTTTAATATGGTACTTGTCCTGCATCCGTTGTTCTTGAAGAGCTACCATGGTCCATTAAAGAGTCATTCTGTTTGTATCATATTTTCAGCCAAGGTCCTACTCCACCTCAAGTTTACATCTCATTTCCTGCTTCGACGTGTCAACACGGCCATTAGGAAATGAAGGTCATTTGTATAGCACTGTCTTGTTTGCAACAGCAGTTGGGTATAATTGCTAAAAAAACATCTGGGAGAGTATGGGAGAAATGACTGTGGTAGAAAATGAGCTTCCAAAGCTCTGAGCAGTTTATGTGAGAAAGCCTTGTTTCCATTAGTAAAATATAGATTTGTTATGACATTGTAAGTCTTGGCTGTGATATGCACAATATTTCCTTGGAATATCTGGCAGCTGTATCACTCTTTAATGTATCTATTAAATACTACATCTAGATGTAAGAGCAACCAATAAAACTTGTTTATTTACCTTTGAAGCCTTTGACAGAGTAAAGCATATCACTCTCTAGATATATTTCCCCATTCAAATCTACTAGATATTTGAAATGGCAGTGATAAAAGAAAAGACTATAGATTTTCTTTCCAGGTCTGCATTTACTGTGGACAAAACAAAGACTCTCAAAATGCATTTATTTATTTATCTATTTCTGCTATCTTTTAAATGCACCAAAAGTAAAAATCAGTGTTGCCCTGATGTGCTTGTACAATTGCATAAAATATCCAAGAGGGACCAATAATCACTATCTTCACAGAGGTCTTCTCTGTAATCAATCTTCAGAAAAAACTCAGTGTTTTGTTTTTATTGGCATTTATGGTCATATTTATTGTCCCTCTGCTGGGACGACTAAGGGTTTTCTTGGCTGGTGCGTGCATGTACACACACATGCCTTCCAGCGTCTCTCAACTATCAATTCACAAAAATTGTTTTCAATTCTGAAACTATAACATTTCAAACAAGAGTGGGTAAAATAAAATAGAACATTAAAACAGCCTTGTGGGTTCAGACAAGTGCACAGCAACAAGGAAAGCCAAGAATAAGAATATTTTTGCTTTCCCACTTGATGAAGGTTACAGTCTCCTGGTGACTTGCTTTCTTAACTTTAATATCTTTTGATATTTTTCCAGTCCTGTTATAGCCAGAGCTTTAGACACATGAAATAGCTTGTGTATCAGGAGGAGCAAAGGGCAGCTCGACCTTGTCTCTTGTCACTTTTCCGTTTGCTCAGTGGGAGAAAACACACTGTGTTAAATCGCTAAAGTTTATAACAAGGTGAATCAAGGTGGAGGCTGGGAAAAGGGAGAGAGATAAGAAGCAAGCATGTACTTTTTATGATTCCCTTGAATCTCTCCAAATAACTGAAGAAACACATGAACAAGGGAATATTTTGTCAATTTTTTCCACAGCAAACGTAAAAGAGATTGTGATCTTCCCCAGGTAATGCTGTTAATACAGAGACTAGATGAACTAGACTTACTTCTGATCTGAAGCACTGAAGAAGCAGGTTATATTAAGACCTGAAATTGTTTCTTATTTGTTTTCCCTCCTCCTCTTGTTAGTTTGAGTAATTTTACAAGGTGACCGCTGAAAAAAAGTTCACCATGCAGGCTCAAGCAAAGCAAGGAAGGAGAGAGACAGGGCAACGGGAAAGGAAGGTGCTCAACGTGCAGACCTGTTGTAAGTGATAATCTTCCCAGTGTGCCTCTCCAAGTAATTCGACAAGCATTAATTACCAGTTTGGTGTTTGTACATGCTGAACATGTACATGTGTTCATTTACGTGAGCACACGGTAAACCAAAACTACTGTGTATATGGTAATTTTGTAAAAAGAGAGTGAGAGGGAATTTAGATGTAATTTGTAAGAGAAAATATTGTTTTCATATTTTTTCCTGTGCTGATCAGTATATAGTTCATGGTATATCTGTTTGAGTGTATATACATTTATACATCCTTACAGATCGTATCATTGAGTAATCAATACCTGGGAATCATTTAGCAGAGTGTTTTGATAGTTTCCATTTTGGAAGTCAACTTTATAATGAGAATGGTGATAAGACAAAGTCAGTTTTATAGTAAGACTGAATGGAGACCAAGATAAACATGCTAAATCTATGTTATAAAGACTTATAGATAGTAAGTCCAGAACAGCCACAAGGATAAACCAATCTAACCTTCTGGATGAGACAATCAGAGAAATTCCCTGAATGAACATTCATTGTTGATGTAAAAAATTTTCAGTGATGCAGAGTCTCCCATCAACCTGTGTAAGTTGTTCCAGTGGCTTAATTAGTATCACTACTGAAATAGTCCAGACTATTTCTAATGTCATTAGCTCTATCATACCTCCATCTGCTACACTAAAAGCCCCAGGACCAGAAGACTGACTTTTTTTGTGACTAGCCAGCCGAGGAGCTCCCTGTGCTGTGCTAACACCTGCACCACTTTATAGTGGCTTCTGTGTTATTAGCAGTTCACATACAACTGTTTAGGAACTTGTGCACTAAGGACCTCCTACAAAAATGTCATGTCCAAAAGGCCCAGCCTTTGTGTCCATGAAACTGTTTCAGTGGACAAGTTGTATGACTTTGGAATGGGCTCAAAATTTAGACCTGTGCTTAGGAAATGATGTCCAGCTTTCTTTTGGACCACGTCATTGTCTAGGTCTTGAAAATGTTTTGGAGGACTTAAAATCCACAATGAAATTCTGTTTAATTTTAATATCCTTTCTAATCAGAAAGGATAAGGGAACTTTAAAAAGTCTATTTACTCAATGAAATACGGGATTTGGATGTAAAAAGCTACAAAACACTTGCAGTTTATTTTATTTTTCACGGGTATGGTATTTCAGATACTTCTTTGATATTTGCTCTCCATGAAGCAAACTGACAGACAAAACAGCAGTCAAGAGTGGAACAGGACTGAACATGCTTCAGGTGCAACTCAGCCAGGCAGGCTCAACTATATGGATTTAATTATGTCTAATACTTCGCATGCTGGGAGAATAAAAGCTTTGTGCAGACAGTATTTTTTGTGTCAACTTTGCAAATCATGAATCAAATTGACAAGTTCAAGTCACTTCTCTCTTTGTTATTCATACATTTATACCACTTTCAGTAGGAGTTTTCTGAAGAGTTGCAATTTTACCATTTGCAGGAACAATAACATACAGAGATGGTTATACCTGGGGACAGGATGCTGATACCCTCCCTTCCCAAATGAAGGTAACTTGTTCCTCAGAGAACCTCATCTGAGGCTTCTGCCAAGGGCTGACCTTCAGCAGATATGAATGAGTTTAAGCAGTAGCTCAAGTATAAGCGACCCAAGACCCTCTTGGGATGCCATTCTGCTTGTTGACATGGTAAATGTCACCACAAGGCAGTGAGATCTGTCAGAGAGTACCATCACTGAGCTCTGAGGCTCTCCATACCTCCAGCAGTCTGGGTTTGGATTGGGGAATGGAGGCAAATGCCAGGGAGAAAAGATCCAATTTTTCATGCCCATTTTTGACTTCCCCAGGAAGAATGGCTGAAATACAGAGGGCCTTGCTCAAATGTCTGTGAGTGAATATGGAAAGCACTGCTGGAAAACATCTCCCAGCACAGACCTGGACATGTCAAACTGTGAAAGGAAGGAGCCCTACCCTGCCTTCATGCTCTTCATTAAATTGCCTTTGCTTTCCTGAGTACCCCTCATGCGAGCATCTTTCCAAAGGGGTAGAGAGGGGAAGAGCTAGGAACAGTCACTATAAAACCAGATGCCTAAGTTACAGTCCTCATATTGACTTTTGCTCTGTTCACAGTCAGTGGAGAGAATTTCAGAAAGTCATTCAGAGCTTCATTATTCTCCAATGATGGACTCTATGGGGAATGACAACCACTGAGCTCCTGACTCAGCTGGTGGGTGCTGGTTAGGAGATGTGGATTCCCCACCATCACAGACACCACATTGGTGCTTCAGTCTTGCAATCTGTTAAAACTGAGGACAGCATTATGACAGGGCTTACTCTCGGGAGTGTTGTTACAGCAGAGTCATTAGTGTCTGCAAATCGCTCTGAGAGGAGCCATTAGAAAACTGTAAAGTGCTATTACTAAATACCCACTTACATTTTAAAAGAGGGAAACCAGATGCACTTCCAATCTAAAATTGCATATATTTTAGACAAAAGATATAAATAATGAAAGGAAAGTATCCAACAGAGAGCACTATACTGGCCAGTCCTTTGTAATAAGTTGCAGAACAGTGGGAATGAGCTGACTGCTAAATGCCTGGAAACATGAAGGTTGAGTATAGGGATGACAAAATTCATCACAGTTTCTTGTTCTGCATCCCTAAATTATGTGGTGTTTCAGGGCTAGTGAGCACCTTTTCATAAAGGAGGAAGCTATTCTTGACAATAATTGGCTTTAGCAGCTTTCCTGGAATCTCATGAATTTGTAGAGCACAAAACAAAACAAAAAAAGTTCTAAAATATTTTTTTTCACTGCAGAATGAAAAAAAATGAGGCTACAAAAGTGTATCTATCTCTCTATATTTTTTTCCACATGAGGCTCCTGATTTAATTAGTTGAGTCACCAGAGACTTTAAAAGAAGCTTTCTTCAAAACCCTTTTCCAGACTCTCAGGGATGGAAGTAAAAATAGATTTTAAATTGGTCTTGGAGAACTGCTGTTTACTTAGAGGTAGAAGAAAAAAATCTACTAATGAACACTAACGATGGCCTTGTTCCAAGTCTTTGTCAACTTAGACAGTCCCAATCTTCACTTTCAATCTGGCAACACAGGGCAGCACAATCCTAGGGTCGTTCCGCAACCACTGATGGAAGGACTCTGGATTCACATTGGCACAATTATCACAGTGTGGCCCACTGCAGGGACATAATCAAAAGTCCCTTCCTAATTCAAGCAGCAGTAGCAGAAAGGGAGATCACAGCATTTTCTCTGGATGTCTGCAGAAGACGAGGGCTGGGCAGACCTGCAGGTGCAGTGTACTGCCGTTTCAGGGAAGTAAAGCAACTTTCTCTGTTGGTGACAGCTCCATTAGAATTGTACAATCATAGAATGGTCTGGGTTGGAAGGGACCTTTAAAGGTCATCTAGTCCAACCCTCCTGCAATGAGCAGGGACAATTAGGGCGCGATGGTCTTCTAGATGACTGTGGGCATGTTGTTTTCTGTAGCCTATTCTGTGGAATATTATACCTTGCATGCTGTACAGGTTAGCACGGAACCAGAGATAATACTGATGAGGTGTTTGATTTCTTCTCGTCTGTTCTCAGGGTGGCTGACATGGTTTAACCTCAGCCGGTGACTAAACCCCACCCAGCCACTCACTCACTCCCCCCACGTCGGGATGGGGGAGAGAATCGGAAGACTAAAAGTGAAAAAAAATCGTGGGTTGAGATAAAGACAGTTTAATAGGGAAAGCAAAAGCCGTGCATGCAAATAAAGCAAAACAAGGAGTTCATTCCTCACTGCCCATGGGCAGGCCGGTGCTCAGCCATCTCCAGGAAAGCCGGGCTCCATCACGTGAAATGGTGACTTGGGAAGACAAATGCCATCACTCCCAACGTCCCCCCCTTCCTTCTTCTTCCCTCAGCTCTATACGCTGAGCATGACGCCATATGGTATGTAATATCCCTTGAGTCATTGAGGTCAGCTGTCCCGTCTGTGTCCCCTCCCAACTCCTTGTGCCCCCCCAGCTTCCTCACTGGTGGGGTGGGGTGAGAGGCAGAAAAGGCCTTGGCTCTGTGTGAGCCCTGCTCAGCAATAACTAAAACAACCCTGAATTACCAATGCTGTTTCCAGCACAAATCCAAAACACAGCCCCATACCAGCTCCTAGGAAGAAAATTAACTCTACCCCAGCCAAAACCAGCACAGTGACCCAAGATTGCTGGCTACATGGATGAATCTGCTTTAGGGATCTGCTCCTGAATCAACTGGTGGTTGCATCTGATGACACAAAAAAGTTCTTCCGAGCACATTTGCTTATACACGTCTGCTGTGTTGGCATGGCACACAGGCTGGGGGGGCTGGAGGGGTGGCAGCAGTGAAGAGGAGAAGCCAAGCAGTCGGGCTTATGGCTGCTCCTGCTCTCCCCTGCCTTGCAGAGCAGCACCAGCATAGCCTCTGAGACCGAACTCACCGGGTCACTGCCTTTGCCGCACAACCATTCCTGAACACAAGCTGGGGCTCAATATCAGTTTCCAGTTCCAAATAAGGAACTGTTGCCTCTTTGCAAGTCTGCAGTAACTGTGGAGGGAAAATCTCCCCAGCCAATCAAAAGAGGGGATTGTCCTGCTGTATTCATCATTGGTGCAGACTGACCTTGAACACTGTGTGCGGTTCTGGGCCTCACTGTTTGAGAAGGATATGAAGGTCCTTGAACGCATCCAGAGGAGGATAGATTAACTGGTGAGAGGGCTGGAAGGCATGTCCTCTGAGGAGTGGCTGAGGACCCTAGGTTTGTCTTGTTTAGAGAAAAGGAGGCTGAGAGGTGACCTCATTGCTCTCTACAGCATGAGGGGAGCTTCAGACTGGACATTAGGAAGCATTTCTTTACCCAGAGGGTGGTCAAACCCTGGAACAGCCTTCCTAGAGGGGTGGTTGATGCCCCAAGCCTATCAATGTTGAAGAGGCGTTTGGACCATGCCCTTAACAACATGCTTGAACTCTTGGTCAGCCCTGAAGTGCTCAGACAGCTGGACCCTTCCAATGGAACCGTTCTGATCTATTTTCAGTGACAACCTCTGTGCAGGACAGTGTCACTGAAGAGGTGAGAAGGGGGTTCTGGTGATGACTCTTGTCTCTCTGTGCCTCTGCGAGTCCAGAGCCGACGGGGTTGGTGCAGACCCAGCACCCATGGGTGCCTCTGGCATGGGCGGGCAGGCTCTCTGGACCTGGTGCAAGGACAGGGCTGGGCACGTTGCTGCATCGAGCCTTGGCTGGCAGCGATGGCTGCCCTGAGCCTTCCAGGCTTTGCTCCTGATGGGACGGACCTGCCTGGCTTCCCTCTCTGTGCAGAGAGGTGTTGAAGCCGGGAGGCTAAACTGGTGGTGTAATTTCTCATGAGCACTGTCATCTTTTTGCATAAATGGCAGTGAAGTATGGAGCGTCCTCCACAGTGGTGTTACAGATCTGCTCTCACCAAAACCTAAAATTCCCTGTTCTGTGGAAAGGAAGGGGATCATGATGCCACATCTCTTTTAATGTTTCGGTGAAAGCCCCTTCTCTAGAGGAAGTCTTGGTAAATGCTGATGGGAGAGGTTCTTCCTC
>NW_009596196.1:92503-93561 GCF_000690535.1 Cariama cristata | reverse complement strand
AGTGCGGCCAGTTGCTTAGCTCTCTGCTCCATCAAGTTTACATATCTGATTGGATTGGATAAGGCCTCGATCACATCTAGAAAGAACGCAAATACTTCAAACTCCTTATGTTATGGTTCCAGAGGTCCCCAGGTTTTAAGAAAGAGACAGTATTTTTCATACAGCTCTGCTGCTGATAGGTACTCCTAGGACCCAGAACCAACAGTGGAGGGGAGTACACCATCATGCATAAACACTCCAACACGAACCCTCTTTGAGTTTGTGCTTAGGCCTCGTGGATGTGCATTTTCTGCACAGTGTTTGAGGATGGATTTTCCAAGCTTACAGTATCAGCCAACTAGGAACCTGCTTCATAAGAGGCACAGAGGAGCATTAGTAAAAAATCCTGGTTTTTATTAAAAAAAATAAATATCAAAATAGCTATACAGAATACTGTTTTTCACTGAAGACACACAGTCTGGTTTTTAAACCTATCCTTGTTTAGAGCCGATTCCGGAATACAATGCTCTACATTAAGCATGGCACTTGGCTTAGGAAACAATTACATACTACTCTGTTGTGTAAGCAAAGTTTCATTCGTGTTTCAATGGCAAATGCCTGGGGTATTTCCTCCTTTAGAGTCGTTTAAGGTCTGCTGAAAATAAGAGTTGGCCCTAATCCTAAACCTCAGGCAGGTCGCTGTAAATCAGGCCATCTTGTATGAGTGATGAGACATAATGATCCATCAGATGCAGAGGTTTGTTCACAGGACTGTTATCCCAGCACGGCAAGTCATCTACACACATTCATTTTGTGTTTCAATTAACCTTTATATTTCCCAGTAGGAAAACATTACAGAATTACCTGCATAAGTATCAGGTACATAGTCTTTGACCTCTATGTACACAAAGAGAGCTGGCAGTGTCAAAGGCTGGTTCCTCTCATTCCTCAAACAGATGTAGTGATAGCCTGCAAAATAAGAAACAACCAGTTCAGAGCATAAACTCTTCCACAGGCATTTCCAATGTAATTGTGTTATCATTTGTCATTTATACTGTGGCTCCAACTGAGCAAGCAAC
>NW_009596196.1:87361-92492 GCF_000690535.1 Cariama cristata | reverse complement strand
TAAAGATTTACCTGAAGGGCTTCAGAGATAAGTATACAGACAAGGACTGTTAGGAAGGCACATGACACTTTTAATAGTTTAAAACAGTATTTTCCCTTTACTTTTAAATCTGTGACTAATGCTAAAAATTCTCATTTATATAATTTTTGATGCATTCTATTTTATTATGTTTGACTGGATTTTCTTTTTTTTTAAAGTTTCGTAGCTCTTATTTAATTTTCAAAAGTGATCCTGGTAGTACTCCAGAATCTGAACAGCCAAGTAAAACTGAGATGTAAGAGTCCATCCATCTATTTAAAAAATAGACAATGTGGTACTGTATCTACAAAGTATGTGTGTGTATGAATCCTACCATGTGACCAACCTTAGAAATATATCTGAAAAAAGAGTATTTTCAGACTGTTTTGAAAGCTTGTTGTCTTGTAAGAGAGAGGACACATATTACAGGGCAGCTTAGCCAAGTTAATGGCACCACAGATGGGGCAGCCCCAAACCCTTTCTTCCAGTCACCTACCACCATCTCCTGCTCTTTCTCTTGTTCACTGACAATTTTCTGATTTTGTAGATAGGCAGCCCAGCAAGCTAAACTCTGGAAAATGCAACCTTCAGAAACTGAAGAGAATTTTCCATCAATTTGGCTCCCCAAAGTGCCTCACTGTAACGTCAGATGTATTAATGCCAGTTTAAAGACAGTGATGGAAATGCACAGGTAGGAATGGGAGAAAAGGGCTTCCAAACCCAACAAACTCATAGAGCACTGCAGTGCTGTAAAGCTGCATCCTTTGCCTCACAAGCTGGTGTCTCTCACACCATGGCTGAAGCTGTTCTTCTAAGGTATGATTACAGAGCCACACATACAGGTAGCATCAGGACACAAGTCACGAGCAGGATCCACTTATCTGGGGGGATCCTCACTTGGCTGACATGAACAACTCCCTCTCCAAGTAATGGTTAAATCCTCGCTTTAGGAATAATGGTAATTCTGTGGATTTGTGTTACCGTATGATATAGTTTTTAATAGTGTCGCAGAAAAGAGAGAAATTACAGATTACAAAGGTTTCTCACTTCTCTCAAGCTCCTCCAGCAAATTTTCAGCATGTACACAAACCAAAATCAACACGCTGTTCTCCATCATGTGCTATAAACTAATGACTATTGGAGTCAAAAGGACAGAAGATAGGCTTGTGGGTAAAAGCTCTCGAAAGTCCTTGTATGATTTTTACACAGTGGCCTTTGTTCTAAAAAGCACAAGATTAAAAGCAGGTACATGATTCAGTGCCCTGCTGAATGGACTCCCTGCTGCATGAAGGGCAAGCGCGATGAAAGGGGACCCGTCATGGTAAAAGCGGCAGAGGGAAATCCTTTACATCCCCCTTTCCCCTCTCCAATCACCTATCTTCCTATGGAGCTTGGCAGATCCTCCATGAGGCAATTATATCCATTAAGCCAGCAGACAATGCAGCTGTCATAAAAAAGTTGAGAGTTTTCTGCTGGATTGATAAACTTGAGTTGGTTTTCGGAAAAGGTGTGGAGATTGGCAGAGCTGGCACAACAGAATAGCCAGGGATGCGTGGCCAAGAACAAGGTAGAGAAAAGGGGAGTTTAGAGAAGTGACAACTGGTGAGGAAATCCTGGAGCAGTGACATGCCCAGCAGCCACCTCCCATGGCCAGCCTGGTTGCGATTGCAGTGAGGCCATGCAACCCACGCCAGCTAAGGCAAAACCGCTTAGAGGCTCTTCTCAGAAGAGCTTTGAGATCATCTGCCAGAAGAGAAGGGACTGATTTAAACGTTACCTGAGATCAGGTCTTCAGGAATAACATAGACAACAACTGTTAGATCCAGGGACATGCAAGTTTTGCGCTACTGCTGGGACTGGCTAGATAAGGTACAGGGTAGATAACAGATATTCTTCCTTTTCCAGTGTGAGTGAAGCTGGGAGCATGTTTATGGCCCATATGCTTGCCCTAATTTAGTTTCCTCCCCTCCCCTCACTGGAAAAGCTAATGCCGAAGTCGAACGCTTCTCTTGCTCAAAATGCCAATGTCACTGCATCTTTCTGAAACATGACCTCTAACAAGTCTCTGGCTTGGAAAATAAGGGCTGAGTTGTCGCAAAAGACAATTTTCAGTTAAGTTGCCACTAATTACAATGGAAATAATAATATGATTTAGAAGGGACCAGTAAATTATTTTTTTTTTTAATTTTCAGCAATGAAGATGAAAGTAATTTTGGGTTGATTTAAAGGTGTTACAGAGATACAACAGCTAGCGTATAGGTCAGTCCTCGAATGCATGTAAAAATTACATTAGAGGAGCACATTTTGCTTTCATTCCCAGCCATCTCCCATTCTGACAAAGGTGACATCAAAATTGGCTGTTGCTGCCCTCCTTCCTCTTAAAAAAGTACAATTGCACTTTTTAGCATAAACCTGTAAGCACGCAGTTGATCTACTGGGGATGAGTAAACACCAAGCATGCCTCTGATGCTTTAATTCTGTTGGTTTTCCTAGATCATTACGAATTTAAATTTCTGGTGAAATATGGTGGTCTTCTCAAAGTTGATACAGATTATTCAAATCCCCAGTTGCTGTAAATCCGCAGAGTGGCTGCAGGTGAGATTTGGGCTCGCTGTTTCTTTTCACTACACAATGTCCATCTCAATGGAAAAAAAGGTTTACCTGGTCGAATTGCTGAGACTGGCAATATCCGATGACCAATAAATTTTCCTCCTTCTTCATACACTGCTAGCCTCAAACATGCCAGGGAAGGTAAAACAACCTAGAAGGCAATATTGTGGCATTATTAACTTTCTGCTCTGAATGAAATAGCTCCTTCCATAGGCTATAGAGCAGACAGAAAGTTCAGTCTAGCAGAAAGTAACACCTACACATCCATAAGAAGGTCTTACTATATAAGAGGTCAGGGTGTATGCACCTGTGTGTCAAAATAACTCTCACAGAAACATTTTTTAAGCAGGAAACTCGAGGTGGGACGTGTACATAGTATGTTGAACCCAGCAATTGGACTCTACGTTTTCAATACGATACAAGGGACTATAGCAGCTCAACTCCTATCACACTTGAATGCTGCTCTGTTTTCTGCTTATTACTCACAGCCCTACATGGTTTTTTCCTTTGTGCTTGTGCCAACGGGATTACTTACTTCTAAGAAAAGTCACCGATAGCTGTATTACAGCTGAAAACTCAACAAGCAACTCAACCTGTTTTGCAGAGTGTGAATGTCTGAATTACATGAACCATGCCAACCCAGCAGAATTTTCCAGTGCTGCAGCATACTCACTGGCTGGTTTAAAGAGGTTTAATCAGCCAGGATGTTTACTAGCATTGGATGCTTTCTTGGCACTATTTAAGAAAGAAGGCCAAACAGTGAAAAAAGAAAACAAGAAAACGCAAAAGGTTACTCAACTACCATATAAGACAGGAAAATCTTTAATACTACTTTTTAAAATGTGTAGCATAAATTTAATCTCATTTTCTTACTTAGTGCAAATATACATACAAATACACATATTTTCAACTTGGGCACAGATACGCATTTTTTCAGAACATATGCTAAAATTTATCTAGACAATGAAAGGAGAAAAAAAAAAGCAACAATCTAAAACTAAGAGCTTCTCTAATTTATTTTCAACATTACTAAAAATAGTAATCTATGCTTCTCTGAGCACAGAGGCAGTCAGGCATGATTGTTAACTGAATAGAGAAATGAAGTACACTAATTAGGAGTTCATTACAGAAGAAAAATGCTAGTGATGTTTCTAAACTTAAGCTCTGGCAGGCTGCCAAATGAAAGTCATTCAGAAGGCCAAATATTCAGGGAAAAGGGCTGTACTCCCTAGAAAGCAGGGCTGCAAGAATCAATTGTATAAACATCTGTGAGTTACACTTGCTGACAGAAATACGAAAGAAATTGTTTTACAAACATTGAGACTCAACATCCATTTAACCACAGTGCCCAATAAGCAAAATCCAGAGATTCTGTTAAAAAACTGGCTGCAAGTGTACCGCGAGGCACAATAAGACATTCACCTTGCATGATCCTAAAACATGCTTAGTATTTTCTGCTCCCTCAAAATTTAGAGAATTGAGTCTCAGTAATATTGTTCAAATTGCATGAGTAACTCAGGAGTCTACGTCTTCTTTCAACTGGATGGGATTTACGTGGTTTCATCACCTAGGTTATATTTATATAGCACAATCTAGCGCTAAGTAGAGATAACAGATTGCTTTGAATGTGCTAGCTTGGACCGCCAGATTGTTATAGCTGTATTCACATCGTCTCGCCTGCAGGTTAACAAGAGGGCTGTTCAGCCAAGGCAAAACACCACGGTAATTCAGCTAAACTGCTGCTGGGATCTGCGCTTCCTCGTTCATTGCACGGCACCGCACCGTGCCATGCAGATGAGTCTATTGATATGTCCGCTGCTTCCAGCTGTGGCAGTGAAACAATCAAGGTGACTTTAGACTCCTTTATTTTAGTAGGAGCTGGCACAACTAGAGTAGCAAAATTATACCAGAAGTGCTTAACAATAAACAGCTCAAGAAACAACTATTCAGAATCTCTTTTTCTTCTTTCTAACACATGCAAAGTTTCAGTAAACCACAGAATTACCTTACTGGACAGCGATAAACCAAGCACAATGCACATTTGGGAAGCAGGTGTCACACCAACCTTCTTAAACACTATAGTTTCCTCTTCCCAGACGGGATTGACTGCATTGCCTTGAGAGGTCTTGGTCTTCAAAGCTTTTCTTCTTGTGTCCACAGGCAGGCCAAACATGTCGACTTCGACATAGGTACCAACTTTTTTATCAGAAAGAAACTGACCGGAAATTATCTAAAACCAAAGCAAAGGAGGATCACTACAGACCGCTTTGCTGGACTAAGAAACGAGTGGCTGAAATGCAGATGGATCATTCTCATTCATGATCAGACAGTGTGCATCTAAAATAAAACCAAACCAAAACCACAATAAAAAAACAAAACAAAACAAACACAACCACTGTTTAATATTGCAGACACAAAAGCAACTTCTGAGGCCTGGTTTCCTGTGACTCTGTGGTCCTGAATTCCCCTATGAGCAATAATGTGGTTGAGATCATGCTGCTGC
>NW_009596196.1:57436-87330 GCF_000690535.1 Cariama cristata | reverse complement strand
AGCAGGAATACTAGTTTGGATCTCTTCCTCAATTTGGCTGCCTATTTCCACAACACGGTATCTTTGAGAACTCTAATTTCTACCCAGTTTCAACAACAGGTTCAAAAAACGCTGGAAGAAAAGAGGTGTAAGCATCAGAGAAACTACATATGCTTTTAACTGTGAGGAAGAAAACAAGCTAAAGAGTTGGTGTTCTAATAAAGGCTCTTCAACAGAGGGTAAGGAGTTTCACTATGAAAACAAAACACCTATAAAATAGCTGGTCTTTTCTAGTTCTTATTTTTTGCAGGAAACACAACTCTCAGCTTAAAAAAGTTAAAGAAAGGTCTGCAATTACTTCAGAAAACTGAAGAGGCACAGGAATATGTAGCAGTGTCACTGTACCTTAATAAATTGCAGGCTGAAGCAGCTGACTCTTGACAGTGCTCTCATGACTCCTGGATGCTCATCCCTGTTAAAAATGCTACGCATTTCCTAATTGCTATTGAATGACTTCCACCTCCATTTACTAAAATTGCAGAAGAAAGTGCTTCTAAACCCACAGGAGGAACTGAAAGCTTTCATGATTACTGGTCACCACAAAAGGTCACTCCCAAGTCAGCTTTTTTTTTTTTTACCATGCATATCATCAGATTATTACTTTATTCATATCCTTCCCAGCACTGCTCCTGCTATGCTTGTGTCTGCAGCCTGAGAGGAAATACTTGTTTTCTCTCAATGAAAACAGGAGAATATTTTGCAGGTGGATTCTATAATACAGATGCTGTTCTAATGGACAAGTCCATTAAAGGAATAACAGGATTCCAGAAAGTTTATGGTTTTGTAACTAAAGATACACCAAGTACAAACTTGTCATCCTGTCACTGCCAATGCAATTTATTCCTCTAAACATTCATATGAGCAGTTCTCAATTTGTAGATTCCTGGCAGTCCTTGAACGTCATTAGAGGTCCTTAAAAATGAACGAAGAAAAGCAAGTTGGCAATGAATTGCAGCTGACATTTATGGTTCCACAGTTCTGCTGGAGAACTTATAAGGGAACCAGAAAACTTATTTATGCTAAACAGTGTAGTGTTCTAGTTATTCCAGTCCAAACTACCACTTCATAACAGCACGTTTTAAATTCAGCCATTTGTTACTAAAACTACAGCCAAACTACTCTTAAATCCATTCACTTCCCAATTATTTCTATGGAAAAGAATACGTACAATAAAAATACATTTATTTATCTGGCAATATGAAACATGAGGCAAAATTTAAAAATGAAATGTCACTCCGTGAAATGAAATGCATTGCATTTTCTTGACTTAGTATAGTAATTTGCTAGGCCACTGCACAACAGAAATATATCTATGCTCTGAGAATGAACATTTTACTATGCTCATGAGAGCATTTTCACCATCTGCGTACGTACCTTGACAGACAAGGTGTTAGCTACTATTCCATCCACTATACTTTCAGTAAATGGATCAAAGTGTTTGTCTGGTCTTCTCATGAATTCTGGTTTCAACCTGTATCCACTTTTGCCATTGTACTCGTACATTCCCATGTTTATTTGCATAGACAAATCTAGGTGTTAAAAATATTGATAAGAATTATGTTCTGGATAGATAATAATTTTAAAAAGCAATAAAATAATAACAATTATTGCCATTTCAAACCGACTGTAAACAGCCATTTATGGCACACTGTTGCTTTAGAGGCTTCAGATGTGATCGGATTCTTTTGACAAGAAAAAGACATCTGTAAGACATTTTTCAGAGACTACTCAATAGATAACATTTTCCAATTTCAAAAGATGCCCTGACACTTGGGTTTTGAGTCCCTCAGTGTTGTACAAATTGTACTGCTGTACCCAACCCAGCAGAGTGCTTCTGTTTCTAACCCCTTCTAATAACAGACACTGGGTGCCTGATACTTGGTCAAAACTCGCCCAAAGAGGTTTTTATCGCTCTGCAGACTCCCAGCCTGTGTGGGGTTTTGCTTTCCATGGAAAGGTGGTGTGTAGATGGGCACAACTGGAAAGGAAAAAGGGAAGGATACCATGGTACCACGTGCCCAGAAACAGAACATGGCCAGGATGTATCCTCGGAAGCTGCAGATAGAAATATTTGTATGTCTCAGAACAGACATAGCCTTGGGAGACAACACATTGTATTTAAAAAGTGACTTGTGCATCTACGAGCCCAAATGTCTTCATTTCTTAAAAACTCACTTTTAAAGTGCAATTTGCTATCTAAGTCCCTTATGTCTTGATATAATGAGATTTTGGAAGACACAGGAAAAAAACCCCTGCCAGATCTGAAATGCTGCCCAACAGTAACCACTTACAAATGATGACAATATGGAGGGCATCACATATGCATATTATACTAGCTACAGCGTGGTAATTAGGAACATTCCTATTTAAAACAACCCAAACAAACCTGTGTTAAATAATTAACAGCTCTGTAGTATCATTCAATCACTAGACATCTTTTGATGCATAAAGCCTTTCCTACCAACGAATCAGAAACTGTTATCAGAGGAGTGGAAACGTACAGCTTACAAAACCCAGAGACCAGCATAACTTACCTACAGTTTGGAAGTTAAGAGCAACCATTTGGCAGCCGGCGTTCCAAAATACTTGTGGCATGTAGTTCGAAGAATCTACACGTGTTCCCTTTGGGTAAATTCGGCTTAGCTGCATTTTGTTGTATCTAAACAGTGAGTAGTTAAGATATAGTACGCGTGACAAAAATCACTTTGTAGAGAGGTACAACTGCAATATTTAAATGCAGGTGTTCTTTACGGAATGGCAGTGGATTCCTTATAGGATTTCCGCAACCATAACGGTTCCAGAGATCCACAGTTTTGTAGGAGATATGATAAATACAGAGTAATTAAAGATGCTGTTTGTTCCTGTACAGAGTACTCAGACTAAGCAAGGAAGCAGCACAGGCATATGCATAAAAATTATAGCATTCATAAAATTCCATTTATCTTTACGGTTACTAATTTGGGAATTTCCTAAGATTGCATTTATAGAGGCCAATTAGCTGCAAACAGTGAATCTTCCTCTGGAGTAAGGAGAGGTTCTCAGTTTAAAAAGTGCTCTTCTGGAATGAGCATTAGAATTGGCCTCTACATACAGACAGAAATGATGAGTGTGCACTTCTTACAGTTCAGTCTACAAATCTCAGAGATGAGAACATGTTGCAGGTTATCTGTGGATGTAGCTTTCCATTAATCTTCTTTGAGGCACTATTTAATCTTGACCATTCATTCTTAACTGCAGCCATGATGAGAGATACTGAGAAACATCAAAAGGTCTAAACAGAATGCTCCTTAGCTTTTATTTAAAAGTTATTTAAAAAAAAAAAAAAAGAAAAAGAAAAAAAGAATTGCACAGCAATAAAACAGCTCAGTGCTCTTAGAACTAAAGGTATGATGGGAAAGCAAGCTTTCTAATATGACTGCAAAAAACCAAGTCAGCCACATTTTGACAATTTGCTCACCATCACTCATACCATCTCATATAGGATGATAAATTTAACAATGAGAATACAAAGTATCAGGTCTTCAATATGTAGTTTATGCCTATTCCCTCTAGTCCTAGCCCACAGCACAGGGACTTATGCCAGCTTTTAAATTAGCTCATCAGAACTCAGGCCAATTAATTCATCTAAGAAGACAGTCAAATCTACAAATTTCATTTGGGTTCCCTATTTCCCCAGCTCCTGTCTCCAAATTTCAATAAAGCCCTGTAACAGATCTCAGATACAGAAAGGCTAAGAAAGCAGCGTTCTGAAAGTCAAGGATACTCCACAAATTCCACAGGAGACTTCGTAAGTTGCTCAAGCCCTTTGGTTTCCACAAAGGAAGACATTTCAAAACTTTTATTGCGTTCTGAAAGTTTAAAGGGGAAATAAAAACAGTGACACATTAGAGCACGAAATCATTCGCGATACGAGCTGCAAACAATTGGTTTAGTCTCAATCCCCTTATCCCATCTACTGGCCACCATCTCATTTCACCTGGATCTCAAAGACCGTACATACACAACTGTTTACTGACAGCAGTAAGCTCACTCTGCACATACTCAAGAGCTCCATCTGAACTCTCATTAGCACTGCCTCAATTAAGGGCATTGGTACTGCCTGAGATTGCTGCCGTACCAGCTGCAGGCCACAGAAAGTCAGGGCACGGGCAGATATCTCTCATGTTGGCTTGCAAAACACCATGTTGACAGGTTTGATTGGTAGAGCCCAAAGCTCACAGGTGTGATGCAGAAGTATTGTAACAGCTTTTGTGGGGAACAGAGAGGGCCCCGCTGGATCTCTAGATTGTCTTTGCAGACAGATGCAAGGGCTTTGAGCCAATCTGAAGCTATAATAACTAATGTCCATATCAGATTAAACTATGCGGTGTGCTAGCTGTGCCTACAGCTATCGTTATCTTCAGTATGTCAGGGTAAGGTCACATCTGTCTCAAACAGTCATGGAACCACTGCTATCTAATCAAGCCTGAAAGTACACTCCTGTGTCCCAGCAGGTCTTCAGACCTAACCCCAAACTAATATGGAGCTTCTATGACCTATTTAATTTCGTTAAACTTTCTGACCCGACAGTGGTGGGAAGCTCCTAATAAGCTCGTAACTCAGTAGGACTAAACATTAATTTGTATATCATTTGTTACTCACCTTTACCTGATGTGTGCACAGCCTTTCATTGTACCCACGTGACATGCTGCAGCACAGAGCCTAAGGCAAGACCCTTCTAGGGGTATTTTTTCCTTTACACTTTTGTACAGAAGGTAAGGATTCCTGTAAAATAACAGCTTCCCATTTCATCACAATCAGCTGTGCAGATTGCCTTGAAGGGGCCACAGTGCTGGGATGTCATATCCATTAGGTATCTCAGCACTGCTCTCCTTAAAAATGAGGGAAATGGTGCCTGTGTTAAAACATGAACTCTCTCGCCTCATCACTTTATTGAAAACAAACAATGAGGCAGAGAAAAGGCTCGTCCTCATCCAGTTTTAGAAGTAATTGTGCTGCAGTGATCCAGGGATGGCCAGGAGGCCAGCCTGGCCAGCTCCTTGAAGTCAAACTGCGAAGCTGCAGGAGAGGGATAAAACTGAACAAAAGCAATTGTCTTGCAGGGAGAAGCAGGACAGAAACAGGTGGGCACTTTCCTTATAGGAAGCCAAAAAGGAAGCAGTGGATCCAAAGAAATGAGGAGCTAGATTGTTTGGGCCAACGTGAGAGGAAAATGTGCTGCCAGCCTGTGAACTACAAACTATTCTCAGTGTACGTTGAAGAGTCAGAGGACAACTGTGGCATTCCAAAGTGATCCTCTCCCTCTAGGAGAGCTGGGAATCAGACTTTATTGTGGTCCCTATTTCTAATTAGCAACCATCACGCTACTGCTATTATTCATAGCTGTTATCTCCTAATGGCAAAAGATTTCTGTCATTCCCTAGAGGCTGCTCTCCTACCACTCCTCTTCCTTTCCAACAAGCAATATCCTCTCTTTCCCCAGACTCAGTTCCAGCCAGCCTAGCTCCATTTCAGCTCCTTATAAAGGCACTGAGATTCTTCTTATTCCATCCTTCCCCCTTACTAATGGACAGTACTAGCAACACACATCTGTAGTGGTTTTATTCTATTTAGAATATAGGTGCTAGAATTTATTGTAGTAATATACTGTATCTCTCAGCCTTACCTTAAAATAGAGCATCTGTAGGAAACCAGAACTGGTAGCTGTTAAATGATTCGGTTACTAAATGTCCAGGGCTTAACCAAACTCCTAATTAAAATAAAGAACAACTATTTCCCTGTAGTATCTGGAGAGGATTAAGAAAAGACTGTGCAGGAGAGACATCCCTCTCTCATGATACATCACACCGTGCTATCTTACCAGGAGGAAGTCACTATGGAGTGGACAAACAACTCTTTGAAAAAACATCTGAAAAACTTGAAAAAAATAGTTACAGCTACTTGCTGTCAGAGACAGGGAACATATCTAGTGAGGGAAATCAGGGGATTGTTATCACCATGGAGGCCAGGATCATGAATTAGAACAAGTTCTGAATTAGAAAATATTAAATTAGAAAAATGCTGTAACATTGAACGATGAAACTGCATAAAGGACAAGTATGGAGCTCTACAATTAGGGAAACGAAGTCAGAATAAAATCTGGGCAACAACTGGCTAGGCAGCAAATTAAAAAACAACCCTCATCCAACTCCTTTTTTATTCAGCTCATCTTTGCTGAATTTAATGAAGGTCCAGCAGCTAGACGAGGCCAGGATCAAGACCAGAACCCACAAGTTATGCTATAGTGTCCACTGCTTTAACCAGCCAGCAACACTTACCATGTAAGGTCACTGCTTTAATCAACTGGCCACGTTTACCACATAATTTTTTTGACACAAACAACAGAGATATTGATGCCTTAACGTTACGAGTTCACAGAAACAGTATGATTGATCAAAGGTCACACCAAGACTAAGGATAAGAAAATCCGGCCATCAGCCGTTCTTTACAAAAGGCAGAACTTGGGAAGGCACAGGCATGTGAACAGAAGAAATCTACACAAGACAATTTTATAACAGCTGCATCAACTTATCCTGCTAGGATTCACATGGCTTCCTTTCCAGAAGGAGTATCTCCTTCCCACTGTGTTCTTGTAACTCTCATTACAGCTCGAGGAGATTATAAACATCCAAAGGGACCCTACTACAGGGAACAAGCATAGTTCTCTGCATGATTTTGTGAATGCTTGTGTGTATATCTGTATAAATATCCACAAACAAATGAACAGGTAGGTAATTTCTTATACGTTTATTATTCATCATGAGTAAATGCAAAATCTTGTACACAGATATGGACTTAGGCACCAATTACCTGTCCTCTGCCAAGGCCTCCGCAAATCCACAAAAAATTAAAATGCTATACACTTCTTTAACTAAAAAGCTCCAAGAGCATACTAAAACCTGTCAAAACAAAGTGAAAAAGGGCAGGCAAACAGTAGGGGGTTCTGCACCAAGAAAGGCAAAGCTGCTGCAGTGTTTACTGAGGATGCCACTGAGTGCACTCCTAGCAAGGCATCTTCAGTAAAAGCCAGCGGGGGATGAAATTACGGCCTTTTCTATACAATACATAGAGGCAGGGAAAAGTGAATTTGTATATGGGGAAGGGCAGGCTCTGCTTACCCTGAATCCTCTATAAAAGTAGCAGAGGCAAGATACAAAGCACTAGTTAAATCCATAGGAATATTTATGACCACCTTTCTCAAACTGCTTAAGCTACTCCTCAGTCAAGGACAACAAAGACAACTTAACTACAACATTTTCAAAAATGTTTTTGAAATGGCAGCATGTTTACTGTTGATGAAGTTTGACATTTAGACTAATACAGGTTTCAAAATAAATATGGATTTATTTGGCTGGATATCAAGGAAACATCTTCTGTCCCTGTGCCTGTATCTAACTGAGAGGAAGCCAAGTAGCATTTCTCCAGAATTTTTTTCCAAACACTTGCTAGGTAATTTCCAGTATAAGATGTTGCTCATGCTTAGCTTACTTACTTTTCGATACTTCAAATGACTCAAACTTCACAGGTTGAATGTAGTTCACCAGGTTAGACATCTCTTCCGTGGCCATAGCCTCACTTCCAGCAGTACCCTAGGACAGAGAAGGGAAAACGCTGCAGTTTTGATCTGTCCATAGTGGCCATCAGACGCCACAAATACCAAAGCCCAGTTTTCTGTCAACCGTGGTATCTTCCCTTGATCCTGGCTTAGTGAAGTCAATGCCTCACATAGGGAGCTTCACATAGTGAACAAGAAAACTTGCTATAAAACGTAAATGTTTAATTAAACTGCTGCTGCATTCATTCTTTTTACATGGCTCCTAGGGAACAGACTGTATTACATTTACACATGCACAGTGATGAGCACATTTATCCGTACCGTTGGATAAATAATAAATATAGCTCTAAGATTTTTTATGTCAGGTTTTCCTTCCAACAACGCTAAATACACCACAAGCAGCTGTCTAAAACAAATCAGCTATGGTGCTATTAATTCTTATTCTTCAGTAAACGAAAATTTAAACAAACAAAGCAAAGACATGCTTCCAAACCGATTAACGGCCAAGTTCAGAAAGCTGGTGGTCTTTCCCAGAGCTCTGCCTCCGTTTCTCCACTAGATGGTAGTCCCAGTCCTGCTAACACAAGCCAACCCGCAACTGCTGGACCCGACCCATCACCATAAAACATATCTACACCCTTACTTCATCCATCGACGACTTTTTACAGTCATCATCATAGTCATCATCATCATCGCTCTCAATCTCTGCTTCTCCTGAAAAGTTTTAAGCAGAAGATAATTACTGGCTGAAGCAATAGTTATAATTACCAGCGATAAATTCAAGAAAGATGTGCAAGTCGCACTGCTTAAAGGAGACTACATTATACATGTGCTTTTTGTCACAGCACAAATCAAATACACTGTCTCGAGGGATTCATCCGTGTTCAGCATTCAGAAGTTCTTATTGTCCAACCAAACAAAAACTCTTCCTTTGCAGCTGCTGGATGCTCAGTGTCTGGAAATCATGGGGTAGGTACCAGCACTGAGAGAAGGCGGTTGGGGTGTGCATAGTATGCACAGTGTGTGGGTACAATGTCACAAACCACTCTGAGAGATGTTCCCATGCTTGGTGTACAGCCCCGGGGTTTGGGAGATGCGAGTTCAAACTCCCCCTCTGTTGCAGGATCCCTGCAGGACCTTCAGTGAATGCCTCACCCCCTCCGGGAAACACACATGTAACAGCATGCAGGGGGTGAAGAAATCATGTATGAAACTTGATGAGATTCTCACGTCCTGTGGTATTCAAAGGCTGTTCAGCAAAACCTGTCTGTTCTGAACATAGCGCGGTACACGTACATGTACTGAGGTGGCACAGCTGGGAGGATCTGGCACAGGAGCCTAACTGCAATAGCTTGACTTCGACTCCCTTCGCAGGCTGCTCTGGTGTGCCTTACTGTTAGGACTGCGGTAGCATAGCTCAAATGCACCGGCTGAGGGCAGTGAAAAATCAAATAATGTGAAGAAGATGCATAAGGCTCATCCTTTCCCTGCAAATGTACTGATGGAGTAAATAGGACCAAATAAAACACATTTTATGCCTTGCTCCCAATTGCGGTGTAGTCAACAAATTCCTATGGGCAAGACGATTTATTGTTAATAACGAATGCCTCCCCTCGCCTCCAAAATGTTTTGATTTGGTTGCACCAGAAATTAAACCATTAAGGAATATCAAGCTTATCTTTCTCTGTAGTAACTCCTCCTGTGGGTCTGGCTGTCATGAAATACATACTCTGCATCTTAAGACAACTCTGGGAAAAAAAGGTTTAAGTTACGCTGCAGTCACCTAGGCACACCTGTAAGACTGACAACCCTCCCTAAAGATTTTATTCCACAAACCTTTCAGCTTTCTTCAGCAGTGGCAATTTTATTTTGGCAGCACAAAAATCCAACCACTGTGCAGCATTCCCAAACTCTCCAGAGAATGGTAATTCAGTCTCAGTTCGTCCTGTTAAATCAGGGTCTAATCCAAAGCCCACTGAGTCAATACAACTCCTCTGTTCCAGCAGGCCTTGAATCATGCCCAGTGGGCCCCTTCCGAACATGGCAAGCACACATGATTTAAATAATGAGCGTCCCTTTCACAACCAAATGATGACTACCCAGGCTGTGTTTCCTTCCAGATGCAGATGTTGAAATGTCAGGCTTTTATTCACGAACACATTTCTTCCTGAACATTTCATTGAAGAAAAGAACATGATTGCTCAACAGGCTCAAGGGATGGCTCAGGGAACCTCAATGCATTGCAAAGAGCCAGCCGAGCCCTCGCAGGATTTGCAGTGACAATCTTTGGATGGGAAGCTCTTGACTGATTTAACCAGACTGGCAAAATAACACTTTGCACAGTCCACAAAATGGGAGACACGGGCAGATTTCAGCCAACTTGCACTGCTGAGATACCAGGTAGATGATCACTTGTTCTTGCTGGAAGTGTCCAGGGAGGAAAGTATGCAACACATTATTCATTTATTTAAAAATATTTAACAGGAAAACTCCCAAGGAGATCAGATCTCATTTTCAAGTTCTGCATCAGACAGCAAAACCAGGACAAATAATACACAGGAAAAGAATAAAAATTTTTGTTTTAGAAAGTATGACCACATCTGCATTGCCTTTCACCCAGCAGCACTGTCCTATGCTCAAACCCTGCCCTCTTTTCCTGTTGCACTGCCAGGACACAAAGTCAGAGCAAGCCTTGGCCAGCCCGAGGAGACGTCCGTGCTGCGGATGCCTTCACGCTCAGCCTCCCACAGGGGTGGTGGGATCAGCTCCATGCCATCGCTCCCATCCCTTCCCAGGAGGGCACAGACCATGTGCAGCATAAATGCACATGGGCTGGCATATGCAGCTGTGCGGCAGGTCAAGTCCAGTATGTACGTGTGAGCTTGTTTAAGGGACAACTAGCTGTAATGGTATAATTATTATTTGCATTCAGATGGGACTACAAACCCAGGTCGAGACAGGACCTCTCTGTGCTATGGGTCATATAAATATAGTGAAAATAGAGAGCCCTGCTCCAAGGGCTTGCCCTCCAAGTACGAGACAAGAGCCTGCCCATGGACAGAGGCAGACAGAATATCAAGAAATAAAAAGAGGCTGCTCCCTACCACAATAGGGAAGTTATAATGCAGATACTGTCAACCGCTCGTAGGCAGAAGGGCAGAGGAAACTTCTCAGTGGAGTAATCGGGCAGTTTCAAGGATGTTTTCAAGGAGCTGCCCCCAGTGAGTGGGGCAGCACTGGGAAGGCATAGAAGCGCATATTGGGCAATGTGACAAGTGGACAAAGGAGGCTGAATCCTAACTGATGGGTAGAAGGATTCAACACAGCAATACTGAATGGAAGATGATTAGGAGAGAAGAGCTGGGAATGACAAACCAAATCCCTATAACCAAGGGCTGAGGAAGCAGAGTGCTAAATATTATCCGTTCTCACCATGCGTCAGCAGCTTGACAGATATTGAGAGCCTAATAAAACGAAAGGTTACACATTGCTTGAAATTCAGAGGAACTTGGTAATCTGCTTTCTCAGACCCCTTTCAAATAACAGCCAGAATGGATTATAAATGTGGTACTTGCTGGTACCGCTTGTCAGCTCTATAACGTTTAGGCAGCCACCATCATCCTGGGGGGGACAAAAATCACCTTTTGTTTTTTTTCCACAGGCTGTACACCAGCACTTGCTGATTTTTAAAAAGGAAAAAATTAACTTTATTCAGTTTGCTAAAACATTTTACTTTGTAACAGTGGGCCATGGCATCAGCTGGCATGCAGCACCAATGTAGCAATGCATTTACATACACTGAGCCTAAAACTTTTTATCTAGTTTTCTATTTAGTCACCATGAAATGATGGAGCCAATTCTATCCTCTCTCTCTGTCTTCTTGTGACTTTTTCCTTGCAGTACCCACTACTCTGACAAAAATGTCATCCTATCAGTGAGAAATTAAGAATTTGCTCAAAAATTTAAATACTGCTCAATTAACAAGTTTGGGTTACTTTCAGTATAGGCCTACTTTTGGTAAAATGTACGTACCTGAAGAACTGCCACTGTTCTTTCTGCAGTGTAATCCAACTTCTTTGAAAATCTTGCTTATTTACTTCTGATCATTGTGCTAAACCAGCCAGGTTTAAGGTGCCTGTTTACCAAAATTATTATCTATCTCACAAGTGTTATCACAGAAATTATTTTTCTGCTTTGCCATCTTTGCTGTACCTTCAGGAAAAGCTTTTTCCACTGACACATATTATACCCTACTGAAGTTACTTTTTACATCAATTTCATGAATATCTTGCAAGCCATTCCGCAAAGCTCATTTCAGAATTGTTTTTTAATTATTGCTACTATATCACCACCACCTAACATTTATATGGTACGTTTTATAAACATATCAAAAGAGTGGTTTATTTGGGTTTAAATCTCACCTCAAGCAGTGTAAGACATAGTGAAGCTTGCTATCAACTGAAGTACGAATCTCCGTATTTTTTGCAGTAATTCTGACAGAAGCTATACAATAGAGTTATTTGAATAATATGTACAACTTCCTAAATGTAAAGATTATATTAAAGTTGGAGTATTGAATGCTTTATGTTCAGAAATGTTAAGAATTAGGCTTCCTTTCGTGAGTCTTTAATTTCATCGCGCTTCTCATGCTCCAGAAAGGACCTGGCACTGCGTGTAGAGGAGCGTACTGCTTGCAGTGCTCCAGCATTACACGTTGCCAATATTGTGATGCATATAAGGAACAAGGCAGTGAAAAGAAGGGTGTCTTGGTGATTGTTGAGCACTGGCCCATGGAATCATGCTCTTCAGTGGGTCTTGCCACCATTATAGAATGGTGAATAATTTTTTTTTTAAATGTTCACAGACAGAAACGCTGCATGCTCACAGCTCTAAGCTGTAGCTGAAATCTCTGGGGTTGAGCTTTGAATACTTAAAAATTTGAAGTATTCTTGAAAAATCAGGTCCTGGATGTTCCTTATCAGTCACCCCTAAACTGTTCTTAAGCTCTCTCAGACTCGGCTGTCCTTAGATAAAATTGGCTTAATACTATTTCACTTCCCACAGGTATTTTCAGACAAATTCACTGCTGTTTGTCAAGCGCTCATATACAGCGTGGATATCCCCACAGAAATTCACTGCAAGATGAGGATGCTACATCTAGGGTCAAGTACTGAATGACAGAGAGACAAAAAATATTGACTAACTGCATTCTCCAAAAGAGGCATAGGTCCTAAAGGAGGAACAATGGCTGACGAAAGGATTGCAAGCAGTATATTTTGGCGGTCACAGATGAAGCAAGTGACCACATCAATTTTGCAATCTCAGTTCTAGCATTTTTCTAATTTGTAAGTGGTCATCTTCACAATCCACAGGTAACAGAGGTTGTTATATAGGTAATACAGACATAATATTCACAGTTACTTTGTAAAATTACACACCCTATTATGCGACTGACCCTCCTGCCTTGCATCATCAACATCTAGATTCACAGCCCCGGTCTTCCCCTATAAAAGCTCATAGAGAGGCTACTGAAAGACAAAGCTATTACCCTCTACGCAGATCAGGCACTTGGAAGAAATCATATAGCAAAAGACATACACTTTGCCACTGGGCTCTCACTCTGTGCTGGTAACAAAAATGTAGACTTAGGAACCCAGGGTTGATTGCAACTGTTGGAAAGGAGTCAGTTGGCATATACACACTTACGTTTCTGTCGCTTGGGATTTGTCTGAAGCAAACCAAGAAAATGGTATTAAATCATTCCTGACACCAGCATGAATCTTCCTTTGAAATCCAAGCCCTACTCCAAAGCATGTCCTTTTCAAAGTTTCTTAACACAATAGTTGAAAACTCCTTCTTTGCTTCTAATAGGATAAACAATGTTATCCACAAATACAGCAGGACTTATTTTAATTCAGCTTGAGGCAAACTGTCAACACGAAAATTTTCAGCTCAATTAATCAGAGTTTAGAAAAAATTACAAACAATGGAAAAAAGTTTTTTTAATGGCAAATGGTAATGAACTTATATTCCAGTAGAGCTCTCAATTTGCTCTGTAAGTATTCTACTACTGGGGCGTAAATGTTTACACTCTTAGCAATTCAAAATTTCAGTCTTAATGAGAAGAAGAAATTGTAGTGCAGGGAACAGACACTGGGCTGGGAATCAGGATACACATATATTGTTGTTTGTCCTGCTGCTAATCTGCTCCTGTGGTTTAGAGGAAATCCTTACATTACCTTTTTCTCTGCAATTCTTTGTCTTTTCTAGTTAGGTTTTAAGTTCTTCAGGACAAAAACTCTCTCTTACTAATTTTTGCATACCAACACTCACAATGGTCCCCTGCAGATCCCACAGGCATTACCAGAATATATGTACTAAATTACAGTAACTTTTCTATTTAATTTCCAATTTTAAAAATTCTGCTAATAATGAACAAGTTAAATGTAATACACTGCTTTCCGTTGGCTACATTCCCTAAAATTCCTGATGGCAACAAATATTTGTTTGCAGTATTGTTTTTGCCTGTTTCCATCTCTGGAAGGGAACATCATCTTATAGCACTTTGCATAGAGGTCTGTGCTGCGTTCCCAACTAATTTAAGACAACAGCAGGTTGAGCCTTGCCTGCCTGAGGAACAGATACCTCATTTGCAGTTACCCTAAAGCCTAAGACACTGCAGTTCTCCTGTGCAACGGGTTAAGTCTGAAAGAGCACTAAATGGTAGGTGCAATCTCAGTGGCAACAGAAAAAATAAGTATTTTAATTTGTTATTGGGCTTGGGCACATAGAAGAGGCACGCAAGGGTAGAGGAGTTGGCAGTTTGCTCTGCTTCCTAAGCAGTGCAGATAAATGTAAGTACATATCATTGAGCTTTAGGTGACTCCATAAGCGATCCCTTAGCCACAAACCTTGACAGACTCCTGGATCAATGACACTTAGCATTGTTTCCTACAGAGTAAAGCCCACACTGGTGTAGCTTTACTTTGCTAGAGCAATGTAAATGGACTGAATTATAGCTGTAGTTAAGCATTTGTGTTTTAGGGACAAATATATTTGTAGATTCAATTCATACCTGCTCCAGGGGAGGAAGGTTCAAACATACTAGACGTATCACTGCATGTGTTGGAAGCTTGCTCCGAGAGCTTCTTTTTTGCACTTCCATCTGCAGACTTATGTGACTTCTTTTTATTCTTCACCAGAATTTTGTACATTAAATCCGTAGGGCTTGGAAGAGGAACTCCAGGTTCAAGCTTGCAGAAAAAGGAAGGGACATTTTTTACAACAAAAGAAACAAGCTTATGGCAATTTCTTAGGGCCCCCACGGTCCAAGATAATTTTGTAACCTCTATAAGCCCTGTTAAAATGAAATGTATTTTTCACAGAGGTAACCTCAACATTAAATGAAACAGTGCTACTGAGGGCACTTAAGGAAAGAAAAATGCTTTAAGAAATGTCTACAGTAATAACCGAAATAAGTATTAGGTCAAATATGAAAGCCTACATTATAAAATGGCAGCTACAAGAATCAATTGCATTTAGAAGATTACAGTTCCCTGTATCAGAACAACCCCTGCATCAGAAATCATATGCTTAAGTCACCAACAGCTCACATTGTTTAATCCCCTCCTTTAGACTTTGTTTTGAAAGGTTGTACATGAAGAATGACACAGGACTGAAACACTTCAATAAAAATTCACATAGATATTTGTGATCTGATAAATACCAAACCATATTACCGGGTATTTTTCCAAGGGATCCATAAGCAATGCATCTCCAAATATTAATCTGCAGTACTCTGCCATTTTCGCCTGTTGTTTAGGGCTAAAGGGGAGAAAAGAAAGAAAGAAAGGAGTCTAATGATACAGAGTGAAAGGAGAAGTAATGGAATATCTAACGTCCTTAAACTAGATATAATTTCCTGATCCAATTGCTATGAGCTTTTCAGAGAGACCTATATATATTATGATTCCTCTCACAGAGCTTATCAAAAGGATCATACATGAAGTAAAGGCACTAGGCAATTGAGTAACAGTGAAACTGAACTTTTAACATTGAAGTGTATTTTCCTATGCATTTGGTAGAAAATTAAAAAAATGACACTGTCAGTTGTTACCCTTAGAGAAATAACTGTTACATGAATTTGACTCTTTCAGGCAACATTTTTATTCAAAGCTTAAATATTTTCCACCTTATGTTACTTTATACACATGCCTGGCATTCTTCTCACGCACACACCCCCCAATCCCATTTGGATTTCATTCTCTTTTTGTCTTACCTGACCTAAGGCATAAACCCCCAAAACAGTTACACAGAAAACAGTCTCCTGTGCAGGGTTGTCTGCTAAATTTCCCAAGCCAAGAGTACCTATCACCTCACTCAGCACACCCGTAAGGCATCGCCATACAGAAGAAGGGGCAGAAGATATCACCTGGGTCTCAAAACCAGCAAAGCTGCATCAGTTATAGGCACTGGTAGAGAAGTAGCTAGTTTTACTGCAGATTTCTAAAATGCAGGTAGTTTTTCTGCAGATTTTCTGCTAAAATGCAGCCTACTTTCCCCACCCTATTCGTTAGCCCGCGTGGAGTGGGCGCTGTGCCCCTGCAGCGTGACAGCCCGTCCAGCCACAGCCTTGCCCGGAGCTGCAGCTGCACCCCAGCACTGCGCTCCACAACAAAGCACCCGCTCCCCCCCGCGCACCCCCTGGGCTGGGGTCGCACCAAAAGCTTGTGCTGCTCTCGCCAGCTCGCTCTGAAGCATTTCCCCTGACATACCCTCACTGGCAGGAGTCATAGCATAGATGTAATTGTGCTACTGCTAAGATGTTTTGTCAATTTGGAGAACTGCTGCAATAAGTGCTGGTATAACTATATTTTATATGCATATAATCACATCCCGCATGCATGATATGCGTATATAACTGGGACCAACATATCAGGACAGTCTTCCTAGTGGGGATCTGGATGTAACAACAAGCTGCTAGGTGAAGCTGCTCAATGTTTGGTTACATGGTCAGATTCCTTTTTTTAATATTTTAAAATCTTATTTAAAATCAGACAGGGTGTCAAATTTTACCACAGTAAATTAGTTCAGTGGTTTTCATGACATCCTCTGGAAGTAAACTGAACTTCAGTAAACTGTACTTATAATCAATTTTCCCAAAGTGCAACCAAAGAATGAAATAATTCCTGCATATCAGTGATGGGAGTTTTAGGACTGAAGATAGGTTATACCACTCAGAAACATTACTCAAATTATCTTAAAGTGCAGCTCAGTGTGACAGTCACTCTCTTTCTAATTTTAGACTGTGTATTTTTGTTCTATGTGCCTGTTTAAAATCTGTAACATCTGAGCTTAGGTATCTGTAAAAGTTTCTTTTTTTGATATTGTTGAGAACTCTGGACTAAAGGACAGGTTCATATTGCTTAATATAACCTCCTCAACTACCGTTAATTATGATCAGCATATCATGGAAGACATACGAATAATATAAGCAGCTATGTTACCATGGAGCTATTTTTCATGAGAAAATAGAGCTGGGTACATAGGAAAAAAAAGGAGTGCTCATTTCTCTCTTGTAGACTAAGAGTACAGCAACTGCTGTGTCCAGATTGCCGTTAGCTCCTAACCGGGCACCTGGCACTGCAGTGCTCCCTGGGGTCAGCAAGGCCCAGCCAGGGCTGAGATAAAGGCTGGGTGGCATTTGAATCAGCAAATGTAATTTCCCTGAGATCAGCATTCTGGATGTCCCCTGAAGCAGATACGAGGTGAATCGGTCATCAGCTCAGTCACTGACAAAATATATCGCGAGGAGGCTTTAAATAATTCCACAAAGCTACGCAAGTGCTGCATGCAGTTTAAATCACTACAGCATTTCATTAAAGCTTTCTTTTGCGTGCAGCCGATACTGCAGAAAAGCTAAAAGCCACTTTTAGCTGAGGATGGAAAATTAAGATGAAGACAAGCAAGGCAGTGGAACTAAGCACCCACAAGGGAGAAGGTGATGGGAAGAACAGATCATGCTACAAGACTGCATTAGCTATTTCTAACAGCCAGCTATCAAGGAAAATAAAGGCAGCTCACTCTAGTAAGCAAGCAGACTGGGTATTTGCTACAGGTCTAGGGGTCATTACAGTGGATTTTATTTCAGTCTTTTCCAACCATGTATATTTTGAAGAGATCCATGTTCTTAGAACCCAGAAAGTTCAAAGAACATCTCCCTGAGTCAAAAGAGCACAGTTATTGAAATCGTAGTAATTAGATGCGACATCAGCATTTTTAAACGGGCACATCAACTCTGAAGAGAACTCTCGATAGGAATCCGAAAAAAATATGCAAGAGTTAAATCTAATAAATTTCAAACCATCACCACAGCTAGAACAAATTCTTCTGATCTTCTGTGTTTAATTACATGTTTACCTCAAAGAGAGCACAGTGAGAACTTTCATTTCTGCAAAATAGAAAAATGTAATGCTACATTATTTTGGTTTAGTGTATATTTTCCAATGTCACTGCATCCCAGAGGCAGAAAGAAGGAAAAGGAAAATTATGTGAAAAACTAACTGGTTTTAATACTATAAAAAAACCTTGCAGTAGTAGACAAGGCCAAAGTAAGAAAATCTTGACATTACAAAATTGCCTTTGTGAATGGAATTATATGCATAGATATTTTAAAAGCTCCTAAGAAGGAATAAAAAAATACTACCAGCGTTTAACTGAGTGATAGGGTCTTTGTGTTCTCTCTCTCTCTAATATACATATATTGTTTGAAGAGACAGATCATTAGTCATAGTATAGATTCTGTATTACTATTATAGTATTTTAAAGTTTGGAATATCAGTTTCTTTTTATTTTTGCTTCTTTCAGTATTATGAACCAGAGCAACAGATTGAAATACCAACTTTTTGACATCAACATATTTCCCCATTTGTGTTATAAAACAAAAAAGCAGATATTTGCTGGTCCACATCTACTGTTATAGGGAATTGTCTCAGCATTCATGTATTGTAATGAAAAATGATTGCCTGAAAAGAGCTGACTTTATCTGCTTTATGATTTTCACTGTGCAGAAATGGATGGGTAGCACGCAGACTAATTATATATGCCCCCAAAATGTGCCAGACCAAGGGAAGATAAAATGGGAACATGACACCTGGAGATATGGAAATATAAAGAATATTAAGAAATGTTTTCACTACTATTACTGCATTGCTTGTACTTTGTTTTAATGTGTTTGTATTATGCCTATTATGAAGGTCAATCATAGAGGCTATTTGGCACAACTCCACTACCACTGCTCCTAACGTTATATTAGTATCACTTCTGCAGAGATCCTTCTTGTGCATAAGACAAAGACACAGATGCTTCCCAGAAGAGTCTAAAATTATTTAAAGTGCAGGAAGAAAAAGTGGTAAAAATCCTGTTAATATTTGAGATAACTCCAGTAAGAAAGCAGCGATATGAATAACTGGAATTAAATTTAATCTTGGAAGCAATCTTATATGGATACCTCTCAAGGATCACTTAACCTTTTTGCTATGTCATCAGTGCATTTCTAATTATAGAGTGTCTGCTTTCAGATTTGCAGATTGCTTATCTTCTTGCAAGCCCAATTTCAAACATCAAGGTCTTCTTGAGGTCTTTTCAACATTTTCAGGGCACTTTTCTATTTTTTGACCGAACCACATCTTTCCTTAGTACTGCCTTTTTTCAGTGTGCATGTTTGGACTCCAATACAAATGATGGTATACATAATACTTTATATATTCTAAAACCTATATGCTCGCCTCTTTTTCTAAACTTTTTATTATATAAAAACAATCAAGAAGAAATATACTACATAGTGGAGTTACAGTAAAGGAAATGAAAATTCTTCACATGCTATAAAGATATTAAAGAAGAGTCCTTCTAGGAAAAACATTGAAGGAAAGCAAGATGAGATGATTAACACTATGTGCTAACAAGTGATTTGTTCCCTAGGTGGATAAAAAGTGTTAAAAATATTCTCATGAACATAAACCAGAAAGAAGAAAAAAAATGCATTTTAAGTCCAATGGTGATTAACACTGTCACACCTATAGTGGTGATGTAAAACTTATTTACCTTTGATAATTGTAGTCTGTTTAAAAGCCCAAAACACAGGCTAAACCCATATTTCTGTTTAAGGCAATGCCAAAATTTCCACTGATTTGTATGGGACCAGCAGTTCGTACATGAATACTGCCTCTTGCAACTTGAAAATTAGAAGAAAAATTTGGTCACCCAAAAGTAGGAACTGATGTCATAGGATTTGTTTAACAGCAATTCTGTAAAAACACTTAGCATTTTCTGTTAATACTCAGGGCAAAGCCCATCTTTTAAGATCTAGAAGAAACACAACATTCCAAGTAAATGAAAAGACAAAAGGAGCATTCCATGAAATCAGGTGAAGGTTTCTGTGAGTGGCATGACTAATTGCAAATTTCTCTAGCAACTAGTGAAGAAATGAAGACATAATTGTAGCAGTTGGTAAAATAACTAGAAATTATTTTCAGCCAAAGCAAAATTAGAAATCATACACATTAAATCTGATGATTTACTGCAGCAAAAAATAAGAAATAGCAGTAAGGCCTCAGAAAGAGAAAATACTTGATACTGTTTTTGCAGACTTGCTTTGCTCAAAACTGGTGTCATAGCGATGCATGGAAAAGGGCATCAAATAATACACACTGGGATAATTCTTTATTCCATGACTGGAGTTTTCTGAAGAGAAAGGTCCAATGGTTTCTGTGGGGTAAATTCTAAAGATTGGAGTAATGCAGCAGTAACTCTGCTCCCTTTTTGACGTGTTCCTACAGTATCATACCATCTTTACTTTTGACAATGTTTCATCTTACTAGTTTTAAAGCTGCTTTTGTACATAAATTACATCTGACAGGAGCTTATACTACACAATTATTTACTTCTTTACTGTCCTAAAATAGAACAGATCACTCTGCAATAGTTGAAGATTTAAGTCTTAATGACTTCAAAGTAAGAAAAATGTAAGCCTTCTGGTTAAAATAAATTGGACATTGCTTTTCCTCTTCCTTATATTAACACAGCAAATGTATATTTTAATAAATATAGAAGAATGAATCCAAAATATAATATACGGAAGAATGATGGTTAAGATCTTTTCTAAAGACCAGAGTTTGCATTTGGGAGCACAGAGGAAAGCATTGTGAGTCAAAACCTACAGCAGTAGGTGAGCATAAGCAAGTCCAAAGCGATATAACTTACACCAAAAAGAAAGGGGTGAGGGAACTGATTAGAGAAAGAAATGAAATAGAGTATCTGGGTGGTCTTTCAGAGGAAGACAGAACTAACTAAACAGGATTTAACAGGTAGCTGTTTGAATCATAACCATGTGGCCTTTAAATACGCACAGAGCGAGTACCTATTTGCCCACAAAAGGTAGTGTAAACTTAAACTGTAAGGTATACAGGTAGTGCAGGTCAGCTCTCAGATTTTAAATTTTTCTACCTACATCACTTTTGATCAGTATTATCAAATCTGTTCTTAAAAACATTTTTACATAGCTTCTTCTACCAGTTCCTTTGCTTATGATGAGAATGTTCCTCCTAAACAACGGAAAAGCAGTTAGCCCTCACCCTTTTCCTCTTCAAGAAGAGAAAGTGCCAACATCTTTACTGGTTTGTATTAAATCAGTCATAGCTGTCCCAAAGATTACTTTTTATTTCACATTAAAAAAAAAAAGTTTCTAAGTCGAAACCGGCCCTTCTTCAAGAAGAGAAAGTGCCAACATCTTTACTGGTTTGTATTAAATCAGTCATAGCTGTCCCAAAGATTACTTTTTATTTCACATTAAAAAAAAAAGTTTGTAAGTTGAAACCGGCCCCGGGAGTGTTGAAAATGCTTTCACAGCATAAAACAAGAGGAGAAGGCAACTGAAGCTAAGTCATATGTTATGTGTCAACGTCACCCCACTTTGAACCAAGTGGTCTCTACACTCAAAACTAAAGTTAATGTCAAAAGAAAAATCAGAACTAAACCAACAATAACAGAGATAATAAAATAGATCACTGGGACAAATTTAGAAGTATTCTCACTTATTTTTTCTTTTCTTACACAGAAAAATTGTCCTTTCTTTGTAATTAAAAAAAACCTGCTTAGGCAAAGTAGTATTTTTTGACAGCAACTGAACAGTTCCTGGCCATCCATACCACCTGTTTCGCAATCCTAGCTAGCCTGGCCTCTACTTCTAACACATGAGAAATAGACCAAATTCTGTGCACAGAATATGCTTATAGCACAGAAGAGGGTCATAACTAGGTGAGATATTGCTTCTTTTTCTTTGATGAAGTACTGCTACATTCCAGTGGGACAAACTGAGACTGTAAGTTAACACAATTTGTCTCACGATTATTCAAACTTTTACTTTCATACAAAAAAGTCTAATTCAGGAAGGCTTTTAAGAACATGCCTGATTCATTCTGATCATCTTGGTTACTTAGGCTGATAGAATTTTTTGGGGGGTAAGAGCTGTTGATCATTTCATATAAAAAAACTGCCACAAGTGCATACATAATTCTGTGCTCAGACCTTACAAAAAATATTAACACCATACAGGAAAACATGGTAATTACTTACGAATCCACATGATTTTCAAAGGAAAGAAGGATTGGAAAGGGCGATGTCTTAAACGCACATTCAGCAATAGCTTCTATTACTTCCTAAAGAATCAAAATACATACAGTTACAAATTTATGTCTCTAAAGAAACAGTGTTTTGGTCTTTGAAGACAGAAAAGACCCAAAGAGGTCTGAAATCATACCCAAACTGCCTGAAATCAGACCTTCCATTCTAACCATCCCAGAAAGCTCTGAACATGCTTTTGCAGCAACCAAATTTTTCAACCTGAACTGTAATCAGATCTCCAAAGCGACTGATGAGCCTCAAGCACCACATTTCTCAAGAAATGACTTATGTCTGCCTAAATCAATAGTTTAAATGTAAAACTTGGTCTGTTTGTGGATTTGTTCCATGCCTGAAGCTATGACTTTCATGAACTATTTTGCATAATAATAAACACGCTCTGACAAATGCGTATCTTCTAAACGTCATCAGCACAAGCACGTATCCCTAACATTCTTAGTTACTCTGACTCACAAGTTTTAGTTCCCTCTTTTTAGATGCGAGAAATCTCTTTAAGGCAGAAGAAAGAAAGAAAGAAAAAAAGAAAACCAAGAAAAAAAGCATTACTCAGTTAAAACAGTTGGCTGCATAGTAATCATCAGAGGGCTCGGAAACTGAAACTTCTGTAGAAGTTTCCTTTCAGCTCTGATGGAAAACGGCAACCGTAAGTCTAGTAAAGGAATCAATTGACAATACTAATTTTAGTGGGGTGCACAACATCGTAATGCACTCACAAATTATTCAGTGTTTCTCTATTGGAACACAAATATTTTTTCAAAAGAACTTCTAAAAACCTGAAGATTTTCCATATGCATTGCTGTCAAAGTCTGGAGTTCATAAGAACCTCAGACTCTGGAGTTTACAAGAATCTGTAAGCCTCTTCCCTCCCAAATCATAAGGATGACCAGAACCTAAAAGCTTTATTTATTTTAAACAAGCCTGCTCTAGGGATTCTTTTTGCTCATTTTCTGTACTTTTACAGGCTCAGTTGAGAAGAATAACAGTAAGAAATCTACTTCCTAAATGAAAGCTGAGCTTCTGGTACATTCCTCTGACGTTGGGTTGCAGAATCCAGGGCTGGAAGGACTGCACAAGCCATCTCAAGATTTGCGGATATGAGCAAATACCCTAGTACAAGCAAAATTTACAGTCTTCATGTAAGTAGAAAAACCCCACAGCTCATGCACAAATTGTTGTAGTATCTCTTACAAGATCAGAAACTAGTGCTCTCAGCACACATAGGTGGTGAATGACTGCATTTAATAAACTGCAATCACCAAATCTTTAAATGCTTCACATATCACTAACCATTCATGTGCCTCAACTCAGACCACTTCTACTCTTTAAAGAAAGCAGAAAGGCACGGCATGTATTGGAAGAACAGCAAATGGTGCAGAAGGCTGGCTGAAAGCAGGTAGGAAGCTGCAGTGTCACAGCAGTGGTTCTCCCGTGGGGGAATGAATGATGGGAGTGATTCCCATTGCACATTTTCCTTCCAGCTCCACTAAATCACTAAGTGCTGGTACCACCTTAACGCTGTGCAGAACCGGTGGGATTCTCAAAAGCGTCTAAGGCAATTTTGCCATTACAAGGGAACAGCCATGCTGAGAACTGAGCTACAAATATTGAGTCCTCCCATCTTGATGCTCTCCACCCAGATGATTAGCACTGGTTTGGTCTCCTTACGGAGCATCATGCAGGGCTTGAGAACACTTGAGGCTGGACACAAGAGGTACTGCCAAAAGCAGTTCTGAGGCCTTTCTTGCTCCTACACACTGCTCAAGCTGTGGAGTAAATCCATACACTTATTTTCAACTGCCTTCTCAACTGCAAAAAGGGATGAAATCCAGCACGTGTGGGGAAAATAACCTGAAGAGTAAAATCAGGATTACACAGATGAAATCTGAGGATGAGAAGCTCAGGCATTGGTTCAGTGGAGAAATAGGTATGCTGGTGATTCAGTCTTGCACTGCATTCCAGTTTAAATGCAAATTCTTTAAGGTCAGAGAGGAACAACATGGTAATGTTCCATACTGTACTCCAGCTGCAGAATGACTCACCTGCAACAAGTCCCCAAGGTATACGTAAAGTAGACTGGCACAGATTCCTGGTTATGGCATGAAAAATATTGTTGGTTCCCTATAAGATCTCACCCTGACAGCAGCTCACAATCTGCAACTGAGAAAAACCTTACCGATATCTGTATGTCATGAAGCAAGGTAAAAACCAACCAACCAACCAACAAGCCCACAAAAACCCCAGCAACATAAGGATGGGGAGTATATATTGCTTCTGTCTCTGCACTTTAGAAAGCCTATCTGAGGCAGCGAAAACTGACAGACTGAACCGAAGCATTGTGTGCCGTGGTCACAGCAAAAGCGCGAGATGATAAATGATTCAGCATTCAAGATCCAGTGATCACTCTGAATTGATTCACACACTTCTGACACATTATTTCACTATCATTTTGCTGCTCCTCAGCCAAGCAGCACACTTTTAGTGTTGAAAAGAAAGCAGCAGTCGATACGTATTTACATTATTCTGTGTGGAAAAAAATACTTGCCCTGAAGAGTGACAGATGAAATATTCCTGACTAGGTTTAAAATACCTTCCAATATCTCTCCTGCAAACACAATGCCTAGGGTTGAACAACTAAATAACCAGGCATAATCCTCATTCCTTCTAATGATCCTTTTACAAATCAGATTAACTTTGTTTTAAATTCCTGCTCATGACCAAAGGAGTTGAGAGTTACCTTCCTTAATTAAAGCACTTCCAGCAATCAAACTCTATGCTATAAACATAATTGGCATCATATAAACGTAACTAGAAAGTTAATAACAAACGTGCAAGAAGGTTATTTTATGCTTTCCTGTGATTAACTCAATCAGTGGAGAGTTAGAGAAAACAAATTGAAAAAAGAAAGGACTGTTCTGGTGCAAGTGAAAATTGGTGTTTTGTTTGTGTGGCAGTATTGTTTGCTTTTGTTCCTAAAGGCAGGTACTAGGACACAAAAAAAAACCCCACCCAACAACCCACAACTCCATGCTTCCAAGTGTGGGAGACATGCTTCAAAGCTGTAGCCAGTACAGAAGCCACACCTAAGACCTGTGACGTAATCAAGTTCAGTAATGAACATTTTTCCACATCTTCTTACACACAGGTAAGTCTAGAAATGTATTTCCATGGTGAGTTAGTGTCTCACATGAACAAGAATTATTTCTTCACGCTGCAGAAATGATACCCTGATGCATCACTCTAAACTGTGCTGACTAACAATTCTAATACTATAGGAAAATACCTTCATCCTGCTCCTCTAACACCTTGTATCAAAAACATCTTTTAAGAGTAACAAGAAGATAACAATTTAAGGTTATTGCTAAGGGTAAAGTAACTACCTTTTATTATAGAAAAAGGAAATGGAAGATGAAATTCAGTAATACAGATGATATGTTTAGGGTTTGAATGGCAGAAATAACCCTCTCACAATCTCCAAAGACACTAATTTTTCCTTTTCATCCTCCATTGCTTCAGATCTGATCCCAAGTATCAGGGATAAGGGTAACACTGCACACACCATTATTCATTTTTTAAATTGTGAATATCATGCCAAGTGTCTGGACCCTGTGGGTGGGACCTGCCCATTTGGGCATGAGTAGCCTATTCTCTACTCATAGGAATTTAAAGGCTTGCAAATTGTAGAGATTTCCACAATAGCTGCTGTTTCCTGCCTCAGTTCAGCACTTTTATCTCCCACTCCCACCTACCAGGCAGAGAAGAGAAAAAAAGTACACTGGCGCATTGCTTATTGCCGTTCAAATCCTTGCAGCCTTCATCTCAGCTCTCCTCCCTGCCGCATGCTATGGAGCTGTAACACAAACCAGTCCTTCCTCCCCATCCTCCTGGCTCCAGACGCATCCACAGACCCATTTTACACTATGTAAAACCAGCTGTGGTGGCAATACCTAGTCTTTCAGTCCTGGCTTGTTTCTCAACCTTGTTTCTCTCCCTGTGAGATTTGCTGCAGGAACATGCACAGGAGTACGGACCTGGGCACTGATCCCAGTCCCCAGATGGCACAAACTATCAGATCATATAACCCCTTTTCCTCCAACTGCCACGATGACCAAGAACCTCTTCCTGCACAAGGTCCAAACACTGCAACTCTACTCTTCCAATGATCCTGCACGTGCTCTGAAATCTCTTAAAACATCTTTTTGCCCTCACGTTTCTATTCCCTTCCACCTATGGAGTAACGTTCTAGCAATGTATTTCTGATACATCTTACATGGAAGAAACCGCCCCAGCTAAAGCCAACTACACCAGTGTGCTGCACCACTGTACCTTGAAGGATATTTCAGTTGTCATAGTGAATCCGTGTGTGATGACCGGCTCTTCTTCAGCTGTCCGTCCTTTCCAGCAGTCCAGCTCCACGCAGCGGCAGCCTGACAGAAGCACTTGCCGATACATCTCCACCGATGAGTTACCAGCCAGCTGTCCAGCTGCGACAGCGCAAGAACATGAAAAAGGGGAAGTCATTTTGGGCCTCGGGAATAAATACAAATAATCTAATAATAATTAGAGTTAACAGCATCTTTTACCCTTGGCTGAGAGGAATAACACTCAAAGGCAGACAAAAACCCTAAGAACGTAATGGAAATAACTTAGGCAGAGTCAATGTCATGGTTTGGATTCTGCTCTCAGTTAAACTGCTGTGAGTGAAGAGAAATAACTGAAACCAATTCAAAAACTTCTGATAGATAGCATCAAATACATAAAATGAAGTAAAATGAAATAAAATGAAACAGCTTAGTTCTAAAAGATTTTGTTATCCTTCAAGAAGCGATGTGAAGTTCAGAGGTGATTCAGGACAGCAAGATCACACTTTCTCATAACATGCAATACAGTTTGGTACAAGACAAAACAAACCTCCTGCACAGTCACTAATGGTACCATTACTAAGTCTCAAATCAATATTTAATACACTAATCACTGCATTGAGTTGGTCAGTTAAACTTCCTGATGTGATACTGTATTATGTAGGGAGAAATCGAATTAAACTACCAGTTTCCAACAACGACATAACAGAAATCTAAAAATAAACAAGGAAAACTCAGGTTTTCCCAAACTCAGGAAGTATTAATAAACCCCACCAAAAAAAAATCAACCCCAAACCAACAAAGAAATCCAGTTGCATTCAGGGAAGGATATCCAGCCAGAGTGTCTTCATCTGCTGCAACAGGGTTGATTCCAGCCAGATGGATACAAATTTCTTGCAGCAGAGAGGTAAAGGTAATGGAAGAACGGCTTAGTGCTTGTGTTAGATGTGAAGAAAATGGATGCAATTTCCTGCTTTCTAGCAGACCTCCTGAGAAGACCCTCCTGGATTTCTTGAAGGGAATTCACTTGCTTTTTAAGGAGGCAGTGAGTTCATTTACACTGAAGATGGGGGACATACAAATACTTCATCCAGGCTGGCATATAACATAATGCAGATTACTCCAATCCTCATTTTATTGTCTCTGTTGTTCTGTGTTTAGGTTTTATGCTGGGAACTACACATTCTGGGGTCTGCTTCACTAAACAGCATTGTCTGCTTTCTCTGTGTTTTTACTTTCCACTAAAAACTGTAACATAAAACCTCTTCTATTTGAAAATTCCTGTTTATTGTTTGTGTCTGATACATGAGCTGGAGCAATCATAAATACTCCACAAGGTATTAACATTACTCCTGTTGAAATCCGTAAGATTTCTCAGCTCCTGCTGGAACCAATGGGAAATAAGTGTTAATAACAGAAGAATGGAGTCAGCAAAGTGACAACATGGATCTCTCTCTCTCTTCCCCCCCTCCCTTTTTTTTTTTTTTTTGACTTAACTCTTCCCTGTGTTTCCCCTTTGATTACGGCAGGCTATCTTTACTCACACAAAAGCCTTTTTGGTGCAATCCCAATGTCTAGGGTAAGCAGTGTCTCTCTTTTCTTTGCAGGATGCCAACAAGCACGAGCATGAATCAGGATACAACAGCACACATTTCTGTGTACGCATCCCTAAGCACCTGCCTATGGAAACCTCGCATTATATGGATGCCCTGAACTTTGCTGCCTAAAAAACTACATTCACTTAAAAAACTGTTTTTATGTTGTCTTTCTTTTCCTTCAAAGCGTGTTGAATTTGGATTTACAAACTATTTTATGATTAACAAACTCTACTATACTTCCTGAGAGGCTATGGGCCATTATTATTGCTAAGCGTTTTGGACTACACAATCCTTAACCTTCAGGAGCGCTTACGTAAATCGTGACATACATCGCTTGCTGTATGACGCTTCTCCACACTACCTTATTAATAAGGCTTAGATGTTTTTGAAGGATTCCTGCTAGGATAAGAGGATATTCAACCTCCAAAACATTCAATCTTCAGAAAGATTCCCAGTCAGAGTGTAAAATGCTAGCAAATATTTTAACAGTTTCAATAGCTTATTTTTCTGAAATAGGGAATATTAGGAATGTTCCTTCAAATGGTTTTTGCATATATTATTTATAAATGTCTGTTGTGTGAGTCTATTTGCATCTGTTCCAAACTATCCCTTTAGTAGATGCATTCTACAATGTGCTAACACAGACATTAAAAATATCGTACTGGAAACATTCCCTTTAATATCCTGACTACAGATCAATTTTTTAATACTGGAAATGGAAAGCATTATGTATTGCCTTCTATAATACATACAGCACCTACAGTAATACCCTAATATTTGTATCCCATCACCCTTTATTGGATAAGGAGAAACAGATTTTGACAAAAATTCATTTTTCTAAAAAATATAATTGGCCAAATCATACCTGACAGGACACTAAGCAAAATGAGCCTGTGCTAAGGTATAAGCTGAGGATATGACCCATGTTTCCCCATACAGATCAGCTCCACACTTCCATAACTTTAAGCTGCTCATTTCTCAGCAAGTGCACCCTTGTTGGGTCTGTTCTTCACCGTTTTTCCAAGTGACAGTTATTTGCAATACAGGAACTTAAAATCTGGTTACCATTTTAAGATACGTATCCTCCCAAAAGTGGGGGATATTTGCATTCAGGTATTTGGAGTCACCTGACTTTTCGCTACTCTAGAAACAGAGGCGGGTGCTGCCCCCTCGCCCACCCATGGCACCACCTTCTCCCAGCATGAAGTGCCTTTATAGTCCCTTTGCCGTGCACAAACACAAACTGCTAAACCTCCTCTCTCCAGGCGAGTCCTGGAAAAGCAATCAGTGCTCCGGATCATATGCTGCAGTTTGCAGTGAGCGAACTCAGAGCCCCGTACTGCTGGGACTCTGGCTCTTGACTCCAGCAGCAACAGAAGGTGCTGGCGGCTAAGTCTTTTTTAGACACAGTACATTTATCTGAATTTATTTTCCTTCCGAGCTATTTTGCCATGCACAGGACAAGCAAATGAGACCCCACACTGTGACATATTCTGCTACCGCTTGTATGTAAGTCAAAACAAGGCTCTCACCCTATGGCTGTTATTTTTAACACTTTACATTGGACCAAAGCAGGACGGGGGATCCAGCTTGCTCCAGCCAGCCGCA